>NW_021698116.1:0-1327 GCF_005190385.1 Monodon monoceros | reverse complement strand
GGCCATTTACTCATTTGACTATAAATTGGGAGATGGGGATTACTCATATTTTTGGCACTGTTGGTATAGGTTATAGGGTTTCTGTGATATTGAACTACGAATACTTTGAAACATTATTGTGGCCTTCCTATATGTATCGGGGCATAAATCACTTACATAGACCACCTGATGGTCATTTCCCTGGGCCCTGAATGTTTAATTGGTATTAACATACTTGGAAGTTAGTACAACTTCCAGATTGGGTCCTTGGTTGTAGATAACTACCAAAATAGGGAAAGCCACATGGAAGCCTCTGAAACTGTTCCTGTCATGAGAAAGTAAATAAAAATATATAAATAAAAATTGTATCATATATGTATTATATAGAGTTTAGGAGATTTATATCAGCTATGAGTTTCTAAGAGATGCAAGGATGGTGGTCCTTATCACATCCCCAGTTAAGTTACCTAGCAATGATCTTGCAAAAACCAGATGGATCCTGGAAGGTGACTGTAGACCGCTGCAAGCTCAACCCAGTAGTAGCCCTGATTGAAGTTGCCACGATGGATGTGGTAACTTTGTTAGAACAGATAGAGCCTATATGGACATTGTTTTGGCATATGCATTCTTTTATATTTCAGTAAGAAAAGAGGATCAGGGAGAGTTTTTGCTCACTTCAAATGTGTAATAAACACTTGCAAATTTTGCTGTTGAGCTGTAATTCCTTTTCCTCTGCTATAATGTAGTCCAAAGGGATCTCGGACTATCTAAACATTGCAGAGCGCAGCACATGAATCCATTGCTTTCAGGATAGCATGTTAATCTCTTCAAATAGTTAGTACTATGAAGGCCTTCATGAGACACTGTTTAGAGGATGGAGTGGTCATGATGGCAGAGAGAGAGGCCAACAGCGTGGATTCTCACTAACTAAGGCTAATCTAGCTACTGCTACTGCCAAATGTCCAACCTGTAAGAAAAAGAGACCAAAACCAAGCTCCAAAATTACATAATTTCTTGAGACTTACTATCTACCTGGTAACAAGTTAACTATTTTGAATAGCTTCCATCCTGAGAATATCACTGGTCTTGTCACTAGAATAAATTATTATTATATATTTCTGCCAGTGTATATGGGTTTCAAAAACATTCCTGTTCTGCTAATTGTTTTTCAAAGAAATGAGTTTTATGGAAGGTGTGATGGTTTATTTTATGCCTCAACTTGACTGGGCCACAGGGTGGCCAGATATTTGGTCAAACATTACTCTGGGTGTATCTGTGAGGATGTTTCTTTTTTTGTTTGTTTTTTTCTTTTTAACATCTTTATTGGAGTATAATTGCTTACAAAGGT
>NW_021698115.1:0-1582 GCF_005190385.1 Monodon monoceros | reverse complement strand
GTGGGATCAAATATTTTCTCTTAAAATTGGTTGCTATTATTTGCTAGGCTTAAAAATGAATTTTAAAAAAGAATAATCAGTTTTCTAGGCTGAACTGAAAAGGTTAAGGAAAAGCTACAATGAGATATCACCTCACACCTGTCAGAACTGTTATCACCAAAAAGAACACAAATAACAAATGCTGGGGAGGGTGTGCAGAAAAGGGAATCCTCTCACACTGTTGGTAGGAATGTAAATCAGTGCAGTCACTGTGGAAAACAGTTTGGAGGTTTCTCAAAAAACTAAAAATAAAACTACCATATGACCCCGCAATTCTACTGCTAGGCATATATCCCCCCAAAACCATAAACACTAATTGTAAAAGATACATGTCCCCCAGTGCTATAGCAGCATTATTTACAATTGTCAAGATATGGAAGGGACTTCCCTGGTGGTCCAGTGGTAAAGAATTCACCTTCCGGGCTTCCCTGTGGCGCAGTGGTTAAGAATCCGCCTGTAAATGCAGGGGACACGGGTTCGAGCCCCGTCCGGGAAGATCCCACATGCCGCGGAGCAACTAAGTCCGGGTGCCACAAGTACAGAGCCTACGCTCTAGAGTCCACGAGCCATAACTACTGAACCCGCATGCCACAACTACTGAAGCCCACGTGCCTAGAGCCCGTGCTCTGCCATAAGTGAAGCCACTGCCTACGCACCTCAACGAAGAGCAGCCCCCACTCGCTGCACCTATAGAAAGCCCGCACGCAGCAATGAAGACCCAGCGCAGCCCAAAATAAATAAATTAAATTAATTAATTAAAAAAAAAAAAGAATTCACCTTCCGATGCAGGGAAAGTGGGTTCGATCCCTGATCAGGGAACTAGGATACCACATGCCACAGGGCAACTAAGTGCACATGCCACAGCTACAGCGCCTCAACTAGAGAAGAGAAAAACCCCACGCCACAACTAGAGAGAAGCCCGTACGGCACAACCGAAGATCCCACAGGCTGCAACTAAGATCCAGCGCAGCCAAAAAAAAAAAAAAAAAAAGATATGGAAGCAACCTAAGTGTCCATCAACAGACGAATGAATAAAGAAAATGAGGGGGTTTCCCTGGTGGCGCAGTGGTTGAGTGTCCACCTGCCAATGCAGGGTACACGGGTTCATGCCCCAGTCTGGGAAGATCCCACATGCCGCAGAACGGTTGGGCCCGTGAGCCATGGCCGCTGAGTCTGCGCGTCCGGGGCCTGTGCTCTGCAACGGGAGAGGCCACAGCAGTGAGAGGCCCGCGTACCACCAAAAAAAAAAAAAGAAGAAGATGAGGTATATATATACAATGGAATACTACTCAGTCATGAAAAGGAACAAAATAATGCCATTTGCAGCAACATGGATGGACTGGGAAGTTATTATGCTAAGTGAAAAAAGTCAGAGAAAGACAAATACTGTACGATATCACTTATATGTGGAATCTAAAATACACAACAAACTAGTGACTATAACAAAAAATGCAGACTCACAGATATAGAGAACAAACTACTAGTTGCCAAGGGGAGTGGGAAGGGCAATATAGGGGTAGCGGATTAAGAGCTACAAAATATT
>NW_021698114.1:629-14268 GCF_005190385.1 Monodon monoceros | reverse complement strand
TCCTATGTAAATAAAATTATAAATAGCTATACATACTCGTATGTGTAATGTATAACTAAAAGATATATAGTTTTATATATGTATTATATTTATATTATATAATACAATTATACTAATACATTACATATTGTGTTATATAGAATATATTAACTATAGTGTATTATATCAGGTAATAATATATATTTATATATTATGATATAATTGTTTTATAATCAGTATTACAGGATATATCATATTAATATTATGAACATATTAACCATAGAAATACATTTCATTACTCATATATTTTGTATATAATATATGCTAGGCAAAAATATATATTAATATAATACATAATTGTTATACACTAATATAAATATTAGTATATTACATTTATACATCAATATAATATTTAATATTGGTATATTTATATTATTTTTAATATATACAGAGCTAATGCTCTTTAAAGCCATCTGCTACAAGTAGAATAAGACCAGGAGTATGGCCAAAGCAAATTGTAAAAATATTAGATTACTTATATTCATTTATATGTCATTTTACTGGAATCTGCATCTGGCTACTAGAGAGGACACACAGCAAAATCAACAAAAAGTGCCCAGGACATAGGATCCTTTATTCATTGGAACCTCAAAGGAAACACAGTGCTATTCAGTCCCCCTTCAAAGAGCCAAGAGCAAACCTTGAAGCACCCAGTAAAAGCCAATTCAAACAAAAAAGCTTTTCCACTTAAACTGGAAGAAGTTAAGTTCCCAAGAGACCCCCTACATCAACCACTGAAGCTCATTTGGCAGTAAAAACAATAATGTTCACCCAACAACAAGAAACGCAAAACAATAGGTGTTTTACCAAAAACACAAAAAAGCAGCTAATTAGTGTCTTTCCTGTTTGAAAGAAGGGGGTGGGAAGTGGGCAGAAGACCTGATAGCAAAGATAAAAAGAAAAGGAAAAGGAAAATAACAGTTTCCAGTTTGACACTCAAGCTGTCTTCTGCATCCATTTCGTCAAGACCACCAAGTCAATGTGGAGGCTTTTTCCTCCTTCCCTTTTCTTTTCATGAGACCGATCACAACCAGCACTGCAGATTCCATCCAATTAAGGAATGCTGTTGCCTACATGTGTGAATGAGCTGTGAGTAAAGTACTGAAGTAGAGGACACCTAAAGTGAAACGTCTTCATGAATGTCCACGTGGCTGAGCAGCAAGTTAACCTTTCACAGATGTGCTAAAGAAGAAGAGTTGGGTTTTATCTTATTTACTTTTCCCTGGACTGTGTTGAATGACTGTCATCGACAAGTTCAGGCTACTTTTTGCTGAGGATTAAAGCACTGGGAGAGCTGAGAGAACACTGAACAGTACAGCTGTCTTTTTCTTGACCAGTTCACCTTAGTTTCCCAAACTCTAAGTCTTTCCCTAATTCCTTCTCCTTTTTATTGTAGTAAAATGAACATAACACAAAATCCACCATTTTGATCATTTTACAATTCACTGTACCATTCCGTGGAATTTACTACTGTCACAGTGTTGTGCAACTATCACCACTGTCCAACTACAAAACATTTTCATCACCCCAAGAGGAAACATACACCCATTTTGAGGAGTCATTCCCTATTTCCCTCTCTTCCAAACCCCTGGAAACCACTAATGTATAATATTTTCCGTGTGTATGGATTTGCCACTGCTGGATATTTCATAAATATGGAACCATACAATATAGAGCCTTTCGCGCCTGACTTCTTTCACTTAGTTGCATCCATGATGTAGCATGTATCAGTAATCCATTCACTTTTATGGCTGAATTCCCTGATCCTGTTTTCTTCATACTGTTTGAATACAAAATTTAAAATAAGTTGAGAGTGAAGCTCTGTTTTAAGGGCACATCTACGAGGCCAATTCTTTTAAAAAAGGTGAAAATGGAGATATTGTTGTGAAATGATAATCGTTGAGAAGCCTCAGCCAATTTGATAATGAAAAGTTTGGGAAATGTTGCAAAAAATTATCTGCTTTATATTAAAAGCCTTTTAAGCAAGGATTCAGGAGATTGTCTTTTTCTTGCAGGTAACTTAAATGAGTCAGAAGGAAATAACTGCCCTTTAAAACAGATTTTGAAAGGATTCTATTTATTCTTAATAGACGAATGGGAGTACAGGTAGTTCCCATCCAATATGGACTCCCTGTCCAAACACTGTTTATCGTTTTAGCCACCACTATCGAATTATATTTCTTGAGAGTAAGGCAGCTCAATTCCTGCATATTACTTTTTTTTCCTGCATATTACTTTTTAAAATTCATCTATCAAATTATCAAATTCATCAATCCATTAATACAGTATAAACAAGAGATGTTCATGTTTCAGTGCAGTTCAAATATCAGGTATAAAGAACCACCAGCAAGAAAAAGAATCCTATATCTCTTGCCAGAATGTGGTCAGCTCTGGGGTGCTTTGCTAGCTGAAACACACTTTCATTGTTAAGAGGATAGAGGCTGTTTAAGAGGGATGAGAGCCAAAAAATGTTAACTACGTGTATGTGTTAAGAACAGTGCTAGGTTATCTCATATTCTAGATCAGCCAAGGCTCACCATTTTACATATGTGAAAAGCGAAGTTAAAAGTGTTTTAGTAGGGCTTCCCTGGTGGCGCAGTGGTTAAGAATCTGCCTGCCAGTGCAGGGGACGCGGGTTTGAGCCCTGGTCCGGGAAGCTCCCACATGCCACGGAGCAACTAAGAGCATGTGCCACAACTACTGAGCCTGCACTCTAGAGCCCGTGAACCACAACTACTGAAGCCCACACACCTAGACCCCGCGCTCAGCAACAAAGAGAAGCCACCACATTGAGAAGCCCGCACACCGTAACAAAGAGTAGCCCCCGCTCACCGCAACTAGAGAAAGCCCGCGCATAGCAAGGAAGAGCCAACGCAGCCAAAAATAAATCTATTTAAAAAAAAAAAGTGTTTTAGTAACTTCCTAAAAGGCACGCAATCAGTAAACTTGAGCAAGAATTCAATCCCAAATCTGTCACACTGAAGTTTAAGCTAATACATGAGATTAATAAAAACAGCACTAAATTAAAAGTTCAGAGATATTTTTAATTTCATACTCTTTCACTAACGCTCTTTGGAGAGAAATCATTTCTTTTATATGGGCCTTAGTTTTCACAACTATAATAGTTGGAAGCTTGACTAGATGATCTGTATGTAGTCTTCCAATTCTAAAATGTTCCACTCATTTGGATTCCTACAATAATTGCCCTTGCAATACATGCATGCTGCCACCAAGTAGCCGTACAGACTATTAGTTCCTTTTATATCCCTAGTGGGGAGTGCATTTTGACATCAGACTTACCAGTCAATAGTACAACCTGTTACTATAACTATAAAATAACAAAATAATCTGGTATTATTTCCTGTAAAGCGGAAGCTTTACATTGTCTGTGAATCATATCAGAATCACCTGTAGGTTTGTTTTGTTGTGTTTTAACATATTTATTGGAGTATAATTGCTTTACAATGGTGTGTTAGTTTCTGCTTTATAACACCTGTAGGTTTTTAAACATAGAGGAAATCCATAACCCATTGAATGAGAATCTTCAGAGACAGGACATGGGCATCTGGATTTTTGGGCTCCCATCATCCGTATATTTTATTTTATTTTTTGCCTATGTACAATATTTGTCACATCCTCTTGAATCTTTAAATGTTTCTTTTTGTTTTAAAATTTTAGAATATTCCATAATCTTCACCTACTTTTCATAAGGTGTTATCTGTTATGCTTATTCGATCTTGTGCTTCTCCTGGTTAAGTCTTCTTTTTTTCCTTTTTTTTGGGGGGGGGGCCCTGCCTCATGGCTTGCAGGATCTTAGTTCCCTGACCGGGAATTGGACCCCAGGGCCCCAGCAGTGAAAACGCCAAGTTCTAACCACTGGACCACCAGGGAAGTCCCAAGACTTCTGTTTTAAATGACTTTTTTTCCCACTCTAATTCATTCCTGGGATCAGTTTCATGTTTGAACATTAAACCAACCTTGCATTACTAGAATAAAGCTACTTTGATTGTGATATATGATTGTTTTACATACCATGGATACAGTTTGTGCTTCTGTTTACACATTTTGCATGCATGTTCAAAAGAGAAATTGGCCTGTGATTCTATTCTGGTAATATTCCTTTTAGTTTTGATCTGAAGCTTATGTTGGCCTTATAAACATTTTGAGCAATATATACTTTTCTGTTTCCTGGAAGATTTTTATGTAAGATTACCAATATTTCTTCCCTAAATATTTGGAAGAATTTACTTGGAAAGCCATTTATCCCTGGAAATCATTTTCTGTAAAGGTACTTAATTATACAAACAACTTTTGCAGTAGATATAGGGTTTTTAGATAGTTTTTCTTTCTTGGGTTAGTCTTGTTAGCTTGCATTTTTAATGAATTTGTCATTTTCGATGAATTTTCAAATTTATAAATATAAAATTATCATAATTTTAACAGCTTTATTGGGATGTAATTTACATACCATAATTTCAACACATTAATGTATACAATTCAGTGGTTCTCAGTGTAACCACTAAAAGACTTGTGTAAGCATCACCAGAATCCAATTTTAGATTTCTGTCCCCCCACAAAAAAACCATTACACATTAACAAGCTTTCTTCAATCTCCTCAACCCTCTCAGCCCTAGGCAACCACTCATCTACTTCCTGTCTCTACAGATTTGCTATTCTGGGCATTTCATATAAATGGGGCCGTACAATATGTGATCTTTTGTGAGTGGCTGCTTTTACTTTACATAATGCTTTCATGGTTCATCCATGTTGTAACATGGATCAATAGATCATTCCTTTCTATAGCTGAATGCTATTCTATTGTATGGATATTCCACATTTTGTTTATTCATTTATCCGGTTGTCATTCGAATTATTTCCACCTTTTTGTTTTTAGAAATATGCTTCTATGAACATTCACGTAGAAGCTTTTGTGCAGACATAAGTTTTTATTTCTCTTAGGTATATATTTAGTAGTGGAACTGCTGGGTCACAGGGTAACTCTATGTTTAACACTTGCAGGAACTCTCAAGCTGTTTTGTAAAATGGCCGCACCATTTTACATTCCCACCAGCAATGTATGTGGGTTTCAATCTCTTCTCTTACAGCCTAGCATGTCATCTATGCTGGAAAACGTTTCACATGTAGTTGAGCAGGATGAGTATTTTACTGTTTGGTTGAGTGTTCTGTAAACATTTATTAGGTCTTGTTAATTCATAGTCTCGTCCAAGTCTTCTATATCGTTGTTGACCTTCTGCCTAACTGTTCTATCCATTATTGGCTGTGGAGTACTGCAGCCTCTACCTAATGTTGTGCAATTATCTATTTCTTCCTTCAATTCTTCATGGATTTTGGTATTTTCTTCTTCATGTACTTTGGTTTTACCTTATTCAGGGCAAATATGTTAAAGATTTTTGTATCTCCCCTTTCTTTATCATAAAATGTCCCTTTTCATAGCTAGTAACTTTTTTGTTTGTTTGAAAGTCTATTTTTTCTGGTATTAGTATAGCCACTTCAGCAATGCTTACGGTTGCCATTTGCATGATGTATATTTTTTCATCCTTTTACTTTGTACACATTAGACTTTTGAATCCAAGCAGTGCCTGCTATAGAAAACATTTTTTAATACCCAGTTCGACAATATCTGCCTTTTGATTGTACTGTTTAATTCATTTACATTTAGTTTTTATTATTGATATGGTAGGATTTATTTATGTCTATCATTTTACTTTTGGTTTTCTACATGTCTCATGTTTTTGTTTTTTTGTTATTGTTCCTCCATTTTCCTTTTATAGTAAGTAGATATTTTCTACTGTAACATGTAATTCCTTTAATGATTTTTAACCACATTGTTTGAGTAATGGCTGCACTAGGGCTTATGTAATACATCTCAGAATCTCTTCAGATTTTTACTAGGTTCATTCCAGATAGAAACAGAAACTGTACTTTTATAGAGCTGTATGCCTTCCCCTCTTTTTTGTTTTTATTACATTTATATATGTTACATACTTAACATATTATAATAATTACTTCTCACAAGCTTATTTTTTCAAAGAGCTTAGAGAAGAAAGTTGAGCAAATAAATATTTTTGAGTTTGTCGGGTTAATCTATTTACCATTTCTGGTTCTCTTCCTTTCTTCCTGCGGATTCAGCTTATGATCTACTGTCATTTTTATTCTAACACAGCTTCGTTCTCACTGCCTTCGTTGTGCCATATCATCAAATATATGATATTTTTTTATGTTATATAGAGAACAATCCAAATATAGTCATATTGTTTAGGCACTTACTTTTTAAATTAGTTAAGAGAAGAAAGGAGAAGAAATTTGAAATTACAGTATCTTTTATAATTCCCTACACAACTGCTCTAGTCAGCATTCTTTGTTTTGTTTTTATGGCTTGAGTTACTGTCTGCTATCATCTGAAGAACTTCCACTAGTATTGCTTGTGAAGCCCGTCTGCTAACAATGAACTCACTCAGTTTCTTTTTCTGTTTCTGAGTTATGGTGAAGTATTGATGATAAGTTGTGGAGTGGTAGGAAAAACTAAAATGCGATGTGCTGTATGATGTATGTTTCACTGAAGTGTCTTGGTCAAATTCTAATGATTTATGATAGAAATCACATAAAGCAAGCATCACAATTCTCCAGGAATGTTCTGTAGAATGCTAATGTTAATGATGAATATGTGATCCCAAATCTTTCACGTGTATTGACCTTATCTCATTAATTCTTCTCCCAACAATGCCATAACTAGAGTTGAGTTCTAAAGTCTACCTTCCTCTTTTCCAATAGAAATGGTCCCACAATTTCAGAAAGTTCTCAAAGGTGGAAAAGTGCACACGGCGTTTATCACGTTTGCAAATGCCAATGAAAATGCTAAGGTAACACTGTCCAAAATGCAATATTCTTCTGCGAGGGCACCCAACTTTAAACAAATACACATATTCTAAATACAGCTTAGATCTGTGACATGTTTTGGCCAATGAAGTGTGAGCAGACATGATGGCCTTCAATGAGCAGCAGAGGCCTTAAGTGGGCTTGTGCAGTTGGGCTCACCTCTTATGTTTCAGTGAACTTTGTGAGAAGACAGGGCCTGGGAGCTGCGGCCTCACAGTTGGGCTCCAGAGGAAGATGTGTGTTACAGACCTCAAACTGACCCAAAACACGGAGCAAAACCAGCCATCTAGAGGTCTAAAAGAGAGCCACTGCAGCTAGCCAATAGGTCCAAGAAAAATAAATTCTTGTTTATGGAACTGAGTTTTGGGTCGATTTGTTCCAAAGCATTATCACAGCAAGAGCTGACTAACACAGCATCCTCCAAATCATTGTTATGTAAATGGCTGCCACCATGCCTACAAGTAAGGCAATTGTGTACTCAAATTGTGAGAGTTCTTGAACTCTTGGTGCCTCTCCAACACAATGTACATGGCTAAATTTCCACAAATAAGTTCACTAATATACCACAAAGATCTCCCTAAGCTTTTATTAAATGTAATGCAAACTTCTTTCTTTTCATTTCCTGCTTCTACATAGTTAAAATGCTTTTTATCAATGTAAAATGGCTCTTACCTTTTGGCTTCTGTCGTGAGAGTCTTTTGAACTCTGAAACACTGTAGGATATCACCTATATATGGAATCTAAAACATACAACAATTGAATGAATATAACAAAAAAGAAGGAGAGTCACCGATAGAGAGAACAAACTAATGGTTGCCAGTGCGGAGGGGGAGGAGGGGGCAATAGAGGGGTGGGGAAGTGAGAGATGTAAACTACTGGGTGTACGACAGGCTCAAGGAGGTATTGTACAACACAGGGAATATAGCCAATATTTTGTAATAACTGTAAAGTAACCTTTAAAAAGTATATAAAATTTTTTTTAAAAAGAAATCATACTTAAAATTCGAAACAATTTAAATGTCCATCAACAGGAAAATGCACATATAAATTATTGTATTTCCCTACATGGGAATCCTACGTAGCGAGGAAAGTACATGAACTAGACAGACCTTTACATGTCAGCATGGATGAACCTAGCAAAGATAACACTAAATAAAGCAAGTAACAAGAGAAAACAAAATAGAATACGATATGCAGTTTAAGAATACTTAAACATGTAGCCTACATAGAAAGACATCCATGCCAGTGATGGAGACCAAGTTCAGAGGAGTGGTTACCCAGGGTCAGCTGGGGAGTGGCTGTGTTTGGGAAAGTGGTCACACCAGAGACTCTTCAACAGGAATGGTAATGTTTCACTTCACACGCTGGCTGGAGGATGGAGGAGTATCTGCGATGTTATAATGCGAGCACGCTGCATGTAAAAGCCATTGCTGACCACATCTAGGGGAACTGATGCGTGGGAGCTGGTAGTGGGTGGAGGCATCCAGAAGGTGGTGGTAGAAGAGGAACGTTGTACACGTAACGCCTAAGGCCTGACCAGAGGACGACCACTGCTCTAGAAACTGGACACAAATCCAACCTCTACGGCCAATCTTAGAAGACAAACTGAGGCATATTTAAAATCTGAACACTTTATGTGCGCAAAAATAGGTTCAATTCACGCACCACAAAGCGGAAGAGGTGAGGAGCACTCCAGCCACAGGAGCTGCAGAGATGTTTATTTTAAAAGGGCAGAAGCAAAGCAAGGAAACGAGTGATTTGCTATGGCTTTAACGCCTAGTTGGTGGTGTGTGACTGGGTGTCCTCGGCGCTGTTCGTCACCCTGAGGCGTTGACAGGCTTAGATTTTGGTTGGTTTAACTAGGCGGCCGCATCGCTAGAGCCACCGCAGGCTAACGGCCTCCTTGCAGGCTTAATTTACTAACACCAAATGTCTGAGTCCTTCCTCTTACTCAGTCACTTCACTTCCTATGCCTCAGTTTCTCTTCTGTAAAGTGGATATTCAGTAGTAAATTCTCTGTGGAGGTGTCAGTACAAAACAAAGTGATTATTAGGAACCACGATCATGTCCTGAATGCACGGAACACGTCACCGTTTGCCAACCACCGTGTCAAGTCAGCAGAAACGACAGAAATTAAGAGCTCTCCGCAGAAATTCACACACCCGTGCACCACGTAAGGGACCACAGGCAGACGTTCACTCAGCCTTTCCTGCGTCCCTCACGGAGTTCACGCTCTCTCCTGGGCGGGGCGAGCACAGACACTTTGCGGGAGTTTAACTACTTTTAAAATGCGCTGATACAACCATGTCTCACTTTTGTTTGGATCAGTCAGCAAACGCTTTTTGGAAACCCCAAATTCTCCACACCTCCTACCTTTCGCGCTGCCGTAGTCTCGAAGCTGCCGACACCGCTACTCAGGCCGCGTCGTCACGGGAGGCGGGTCTGCGTGCTGCTCCTCAAGCCGCGTCGTCATGGGAGGCGGGTCTGCGTGCGGACGCACGGCGAGCGCGCAGAAGTCCTCGAGCCCCGCCCCCACGGGCCCGCCCGCCCGGAGGCTTAAACCGCAACCCCGCGGCTCGGGAGGGCGTTGATGCCCGCGCCAACAGCAGGCCGCGCGTGGGCTCCAGAGCGCGGCATGGAGGGCCCGGCCTAGCTGGGGCCCGTGGCCCTATGTCTTCTGGCTGCGACGCCGGTCCTGCGCACGATGCGGGGCCGCAGCCGCCGGGCCGCAGCCGCCGGGCGGTGGGCGCCCGAGGGGCCGGGAGGCGAGCCGGGACCCACAGGCGGGTGTGGGCATCCTGCCTGCAGCCAGCGTCCCCGAGGCCGCGCTCAGGCCATGAACACTCGGTGAAGCTGCGCCCGGACAGCGCGGCCGACTCCTTCTCGCGCTCTGAGGACCTGTGCGCGCTGCAGGACTCGGTGCCTCTGCCCTCCGTGCGGGCTTCCCTGAGGGAGGGCCTGCTGGACTTAACGCCGACCGCCTCCGCGGGGTAGACTGGGCGCCGCTCCTGAGCACCCTCTGCCCCTGATCTGTATCCAGAGCTTCTTCCAGCCACGGCTTGTCGAGACAGGTTTGTACTTGCCGCTTCCAGGGGCGCTCGTGTGGGCGCTGAGAAGCGGGGTTTTAAATGGTTAAAGGTGGAGGGTGGGCACTAGAACCGGTGCCCAGTGCCCGGGTGTGCGTGCACTAGACGGGGCGTGCGGCCTAGGACTCCTGCCAGCTCGGTGAGCCCGGCCGAGTGCCTTAAGGCTTCAAGGTCTCAGTGTTCTCATCTGTAGCATGGGCTTAACAGGACCCAGCCTCCGTGGCGGTTACAAGGATGCACTGTGTTAATGCTTCTAGACTCTACAAAGTAGAACACTTAGCACAGTTTGGAGCATCGTTAATTGTTGCACAGATGTTACCTGGTCTGTTGAATGACTTTGCCTGGTACACACCAAAGCGATTAGGAAATGGATATATCCCAGCTTCATTTCCTTTCCATTCAAACAGGGCTCAGGAAAAAAAAAATTTTTTTCAATAGGTGTATCATATATAGTGGAAAGAGCACCGGTGTCAAGGCAGCTTAGGGTTTGAATTCCAGGGCTTATGCTCTCTGTGGCCTGGACAGGTTTCTTTTGCACTACAGTCCCCACACTTGTAAACTGACATTAAAAACCACTCTTTCTGTGGGTTCTTAGAATTAATGAAGCAGGTTATGTGTGTAAAGTATCCTGGCACTTGAATGAGTTGTCAGAACCAAGGGCTGCTGGAGACGATGCTTCTGCCCTAGGCAATCTTCCCTTCTACTGGGCAGCAAGTAAACACAAGCACAGGAGTCAGTGCTCTGGAAGAAGTGAGTTCTGCTGCTACAGAGCACAGAATCTCTTTTTTCTTTAATTTAATTTTTATTCTATATTGGAGGATAGTTGATTTACAATATTGTGTTAGTTTCAGGTGTACAGTAAAGTGATTCAGTTATACATATATCCATTCCTTTTCAGATTCTTTTCCCGTACAGTTTGTTACAGGATATGGAGTAGAGGTCCCTGTGCTATGCAGTAGGTCCTTGTTGATTATTTTATATATAGTCATGTGTATATGTTAATGCCAAACTCCTAATGTATCCCTCCCCGCCATCTTTCCCCTTTGCAGAGCACAGAAACTTGGAAGGGAAAGTTCAGGGTAGGATTCTCGGAGGAAGTGCCATCCTTTCTAAGGATATGTAGAAGCTCCTGGGGTGGCAGGAGAAAGCAGTGTGTGTTGAAGTTTGAGAAATGTAAGAAAATATGGCAAAACTAATGTACAGGACTGGAACTCAGGGTTTGGGAAAGAAATGAGAGTTGATACTGAAAACTCAGTGGGGCCCAACAGAAAGGCGCCTTGTTTGTCCTGTCAGAAGTTTGGATGTTTATCCTGAAGGCTGCGGGAAACACCAAAGAACAGTGAAATGGAATTCTGGTTTAGAGGCTCACTTGGACCTCCATGTGGAAGGCAGTTGATTGGGTGCAGGGTGAATTGTAATCTGAGGGTCCCACTTAAGTTACAAAAGGTGGGACCGGGTTTTGCAGATCTGAGAGAGAATGGGTGAGGCCTGGCGACCAGTTAGAAAAGGGAGGGCAGCAAGCGTGGGTGACAGTTTACAGCTGCATCTTTTTGAGAGACACAGAGCACAGTAGAAAGGGATTGGGGGTGGCGAGAGGATCTTACTTCATCTTCAGTGCTTTAGAGGGGCCTGGTAGACAGGTCTGGGCCCAAGGTACAGATGTGGGCTTTTGGGAGGACAGGTGTTTGAAGGCATGGTAGAGACTTAGGTTTATCCACAAGAATATCCAAAGAATCATAGGTCTGAGAGTTTTTTTAAGTGGGTATATTTGAGGATGTTTATAAGCTGCGAGAAAGTAGCCAACAGAGGAAGGGTGTAAAGATCTAGCAGAGGAAGTGATTGTTCATTTGTTTTTGAAAAGCTGAACACTTATCGTGTGCCTGGCCCGTTTCTAGGATCTGGGGTTCACACCATCTGTTATCTCTTCTGCAAGGACAGTTCAGTTCATCCCCTGGTGAACAGAAGTCACATTATTCTTTGCATCCCATTCAGGTGTAAGAACTGTTTTGTGCCTCTGAAGGGAAGCAAGCTCTATCCTTTGGTCACCTGCTGATGATAATAGCATTGGCTGAGAGCTGACCATTTACAACGAAGGCACTTCTGTAGGTAATAAGTTCCAGGAGGGCCCGAACTGAGTATGTCTGTTTCAGCATTTAGCATGGTTTAGCATCTGAGAGGCCGGTACATTATTGGCATATAGTAGACTTAAAAATGAATATTTGTGGATTGTCTGAATGCGTGGATGTGTGTGATTCACATCCTATTTGCGGGTCTTATGCCCTACAATGGATTTTCAGTGTCAGGTTGTGAAAGTATTTATGACGGGGATTGGCATTGTTCCCTATCTAATGGATAAAGATTACACATGAAAGGACTTTACACTGACATCCTAAAAGCCTCATAGGAATTACTTAACAAAAAAATAAAATTGGATTCTGTATAATTTCTAATTTGTAAGCTGGCCAGAACACTGGTATTTCAGCCAGTCCTCTGGTAGTTCCGATGACGTCCCCATGATCACCCATGCATGATCAGAATGGCTTTAGGATTTGGGAGCCAAAATGTTCCTCAGTATTTACGGCTTTGCTAGTCCATTTAAGAAAATGGACTATTGAAAAAATAGCTTCAGACACAATATGGCATTTTATGATTTAGCATGAAATCTGAGAAATATAGAGGTTATCGGAAGCCTGCAATGGTAAAGTTCCCTCTGCTATTGAAGTTATTGTCTTTAAACAAAGATTCTACATCACTAATGCTATATATATATATTTTATGATATTCAGGTTAATTTCCAATTCTAAGGAAGTAATTGGTTGGTTGGTGTGAGAGATGGTGTGGCTTCCAAAGGTGAAAAGCATTATTTTGTTGTAATTTCCGGCTACCTAAGGCTGGGAGAGGCCCAGGACACTGCAGTCAGTATATTATGTGGAGCAGGTTATATTGTGGTTTATTTATGAACTTTTACATGTTTATTTTCTTCTTTGCGGTATGCGGGCCTCTCACTGTTGCGGCCTCTCCCATTGAGGAGCACAGGCTCCGGACGCGCAGGCTCAGCGGCCATGGCTCACGGGCCTAGCCACTCCGCGGCATGTGGGATCTTCCCGGACTGGGGCACGAACCCCTGTCCCCTGCATCGGCAGGCAGACTCTCAACCACTGCGCCACAAGGGAAGCCCACATGTTTATTTTCTATGCAAGTTTGTGTGCTCCTTTTTGAGTTTTGGTAGATAAGTGTTTTGTAACTTTGGAATACTTGGAGTTTTATGTATATATATATATAAAACATATATATATATATATATATATTTTTTTTAATGTAGTAGTTAAAGCCGTGGAGAGTGTACTAGTCTACCTAGGTTCAAATTCTGGCTTTACCCTATGACTTCCCTGTAGCTTCCTCTGCTCACCTATTAAAAAGGAGGATAATAAGACTGCTGTGGTGAGTTACATACTAAGTGCTATTTAAGCATTTGCTATAATGATCATGTATACTCGAAGGCAAGGAACTTGCCCCTTGATCGTCTCTGTATTCCTAGTGCTTAAGAATTCCTAGTGCTTTCCTAGTGCATTGTCTTAGGATAGAGATAGCTCAGTATAGTTCTTCTCACTATGAAG
>NW_021698114.1:0-529 GCF_005190385.1 Monodon monoceros | reverse complement strand
GCATTGTCTTAGGATAGAGATAGCTCAGTATAGTTCTTCTCACTATGCAGTACTGTTACGTTGAAAGTCTTTGCTTGTGTACTAATAATCTATGACATATCTGCTGAGGACAAGGAAAGGAATAGTTTTAAAACTGCAATGGATGACAAAAGATTGTATGATGTAATGCCTTTATTATGTAATTATAAAACTAACAAATGATCATGGTAAAAATTTGAAAAACGCCTAGACAAAAGAGAGATCAACAACATTTGGAGTAACTTTCAGAGTGTAGAGTTGTCCGTGAATATTAGTGCTTTCATATTTTCCAGGACTTTAAGTAGACTCTGCTTCTTAAGAGTCTATTCATGATATTTTACTTTAATGATGTTTTCATCATGGGGACACACACACACAGAAATCTGTTTAAAAAAAAAAAAAAAAGAAAGGCATGTAAATCACTGATGTTTCAGATAGCCACATGAAATAAAGTGAGAAAGGTCAACAAGCTGAAAGAATGTGGAGTAGCATCTCCTTAATTGCTTACATA
>NW_021698113.1:0-1192 GCF_005190385.1 Monodon monoceros | reverse complement strand
CTGAGCTCCTTTCTTTAACTCGCTTTCTTTTGAGCTGGCCGCAAAACTGCAGCATTGCTTCAGGTCCTAATCTGTTTCCTGCAGGGCACGCTGAGCCATTGGTTAATTCCTCTTTCTGGTGGGAAATGAGCGTTCCATTTGCCCGTGCAGACACCTACAGCTAGTCTCTCATTGGTTCTCCCTATTCCTGTTCATCTTGCGCAGAAATTGCAAACTGTGCCAAAGAGGAGGTTAAAGGCACTGAGTCTCCAAGTGGGTAGAGTGTTAGCAAATCGTCTGGAATGGTGAACCCGAGTACCAGGGGACGAAAACTGAGATGCATTTGAAAACGTTTCCCAATCACACGGTGCACCTTACTCTGGTTTTCCCATGCAAATTTTAGCTGAAGGAAGATTCCCTTCAACATGGAGAGTTGGGACCCTTGGAATGAGTACCATGCAGTATGACTACAAAGGGTCTGCGTTTGCTCACCAAACCTCACCAATGCTATCAGCCCGAAGTGTCCAGCCTTATGTCTCAGTCAGCTCTGGGTGTAGATGTGGTAAATCCAGGTTGCATCACAAGCCCTGAATGAATTATTTAAGAATTGCTCTCTATTTCACTGTCATTGTGTTTTGTCTTTGTAATTTATTTTGATAATGGGATTTATCGGATTTTCACTGCTGCGTTTAGGCCGCTGTGCACATGCTTCATTTTACTATGGAGACATATAAATCCATGGGTTTTAAGATTCTTACTTGTCAGGTATATTCCCAGGCGTTGAATATGTGGTGTTGAGTCCATTTCGTTGAGCAAGGAGTAGGTCTTGTCTATTATACATTCGGCTTATGGAACGGTATCTGTGCTAATTTCTATCTCTGGTTTTATGCAGCACCCCAACTCACCTTTCCCCATAAGCAAGCATAAGATGGTTTTCTAAATTTGAGAAAATGTTCTGTTTTGTAATTCAGTTCATGTGTTGCGAAGTTTACATTCCGGGTATTAGTGATATCTTATGATGTTTCTTTCTCTGTGTGACTTATTTCTCGTAGAAGCATCGTATCTGAATCCACTCATTATGCCGCTACGGGCCTGATGATGTAGATTTCATTGCTGAGTGATATTCCATTGTATGTACGTACCAGAACATCTTTATCCATTTTTTGTTTCTCGGATATTTAACTTGTACCGTAGACGAGGTTCTTGTAAACAG
>NW_021698112.1:0-2745 GCF_005190385.1 Monodon monoceros | reverse complement strand
GTATGTTTCCCATCATTGGAGTCAAGTTCTCTCCCCTCAGCCACGTGGCCCTTCAGTCAATCTGGAATTCCCTCACTCAGCTGTCTCTAAGACTTTCAGCACAATTCTAGAGAGATTCACCCCACCCCCTGAAAACTGAATGATCTGTGGAAAATAAACAACACATTCATAAATAACCAGTGGGCAGAAGAGAAAATCACAAGGACAATCAGAAAAGACCTTGAGATGAATGAATAAACCCCACAACACACCACAACCTCTGGGATCAGCAAAAGCATTGCCCAGAGGGAAATTCATAGCCATAAGTTCTAGAGTCAAAACAGAAAGATCTCAAATCAGGAATCTGACTTTATACTGTAAGGAAGTGGGACAAAGAAGAGCAAACTGAATTCAAATCAGCAGAAGGAAGGGAATAATAGACACTAGAGCAGAGATAAATACAATAGAGGCGATCACTAATTAGCTGCTGATGTATGAACTGGGACAACTCTCGAATCTCTTTATGCCTCAGTTTCCTTATTTTGTAAAATAGAAATAGTCATGCTCCCTCTAATGTGTGTGAAAGTACTGTGTAAACTATGAGGCATTATTAAACTTACTTTACGTCAGACACATTTTCTGTTCTAAACAAACTGTGAATAATCGTAAAACACGTGCCTGCCCTTTAGCATAGAGCGTGACAGAGTATGTGCTCAACAAATGTCGCCTATTTCAAAAAAGAAAAATTAAAAAATAGAGAAAATGGATGAGATCAAAGTTAGTTCTTCAAAAAGATTGACAAAATTGGCTAACTATTAGCTAGACTAAGAGAAAAAGAGAGAGGACTAACACAGTCCTGGAAGTCCTAGCCAGAGTGATTAGGCAAGAAAAGAAAGAAAAGCACTCAAATTGGAAACAAAGAAGTAATACTCCCTCCATGCAGATAACATGAGGTAGATAAGACCCCAAAGGATCCACGGAAAGTTGCTGGAGCTAGTAAGCAATTTCAGCCAAGTTGCAGGACACAAGATCAACACAAGGAATCAGTTGTATTTCTGTACATACGCAATGAACAGCCTGAATATAAAGCTAAGGAAACAATCCCATTTACAATAGCATAAAAAAATACTTAGGGAAAAATTCAACCACAGAGCACACCGATATGTGCACTGAAAACCGTAAAACATTCCCGGGAGGAATTAAAGAAGAATGGAAAGATATCCTGCGTTTACAGATTGGATGCTGCTAATAATGGTAAAATGGTAACACAGCTTAACGTGCTCTCCAGATTCAATGCAATCTCTATCCAAAGTCCAATGGCCATTTTTGCAGAAATGGAGAAAACTATTTTAATATTTGTGTGGGATTTCGCAACTGTTTTCTTTTTATTTCTCAGTGGAAAACTGCAGAGCCGGGCTGGGAGGACACAGGGTCTCTGGCCACTGCCCGTGCCGCCCAGCCCTCCCCGAGGGTCCAGCAAGACATGGTGGGCTCTGTTCTCACAGCTTACGCAGCACGCCCTGGCAGCACGTGGCCTTTTGGGGCGCTTCCCTCTCAGGGAGTCCCAGGAGCTAACTTCCTGTTGCTGTTGGTAAAGCCCAGGCGACTTTCCAGTCTTGGGAGTGGGGTCAAGGATGCAGTAAAAGGACGCCTGTTGCGGGGCCGGTTGGAAGGTCCCCACTGGTGAGGGTGCTTCCGGTTGAGGAGGCTGAGGGCAGAAGCTGCAGGGCCTGGAGCGTGGAGGGCAGAATGTGAGCCCTGGGGGCCTGGGACGAAAGTCTCTGGTCCCTGACGGCTCCCCTCAGCCTTTGGGGTCCCCACGATCAGCCTCTGGTCTCTCTGGAGAAGGCCCAGGCCCATCACATTCGCCGCCAGCCCCCGGCCAGGCCGGGCCGAGAGAGCAGACTGTGCTGGTGATGGGGGGAGCCGGAAGCAGACGCCCCCGCCCTCCGACATCTGCACCCGTGGCGGATGTGCGTGCGTGCCGGGACGGGGTGGCGACGGGCAGGCCAGTAACCGAGGGAGCTACTGAGGTCACAGCGCTACGTGGACGCCCCAGTGTCAAGGCCCTTCGTACTAAAGGAAATGGACGCTGGGGCGGGGGTGTGGCAGTGGCCTCCGGCCAGCACCAGGAGCGGCCAGTTTCCCCGAGTGACCTGCGGGTGTGACAGTGCGGCTGGGGCAGTCCCCACCCCAGGCCCCAGGTCACGGAGCCCCGCGGTGCTGGGTGCCCAGCCGGGTCACGTGCATTTTGAAGCTGTCAGAGAAAAACAGAGCGAGCTCCACAGCTCCACCCCAGTCTTCAAGCAACCAGGCAGCGCTTCAATCACTTTCAGACCCACAAATGCATTTTGAGAGTGATTTTTAAACCCAGGGGACCTGGGGCCTCCCTGGCAGGAGACGAGATGTTGAAATCCCGCTTCCCTGGCCGAAGTCACTGTGAAAGTGCCACTGCCCCTGGTTGCCACATGGCAACGCGTCTGCTCCACCTGAAAATCAAACAGTGTCGGAAGCCTGGGGGTGGGGACGGGGTGGTGTTGCAGGGGGTCGCTATCCACTTAAATAACACAGGGCGCTTTTTAATCTGCCTCAGAATGGCCGCTCTGCCGGTCTGTGGGCTTACTGAGCGCTGGTCCACATCCCTCCAAATGCAAAGCCAGACAGAGCTCGGTCCGAGGGGCCGGGTGTCCCTGGTGCCCCCCGCGTGGGCCGCAACCTCACAGCGGCAGCAGCTGCCTTTCCCAGGGACCACCTGGCTGGGATCGT
>NW_021698111.1:0-1589 GCF_005190385.1 Monodon monoceros | reverse complement strand
CTTTACGCATGAAGCAAACGAAGCCCAGGAAGAGGCAGTGTGGCAGAGGTCTCGGCAGAGCCCGGGAGTAGCTCAGCTCCCAGACTGGGTAAGCCTGGCACCTGTACCCGCTCCCCTGCCCTCCCATCATCCTCTTTTATGCAGCAGGTGCACTCCAGTTGGCCAGACCAGGGTTCTGCCCCTGATACCACTACCTACCTGCTGTGTGAGCATGGGCATGAGACTTCACCTCTCTGCACCTCATTTACCTTCTCTGTCAGATGGAGACAGTAAAAGTACCTACCTTTTAGGTAGGTTAGTAGTGCATGTAAAGCACTGAGCACAGTGCCTAATACACGCACATACCTATAGATGATGGCCATGAGGATGGTGATGATGTTGGCGTATTCATATTCTGCTGACTACTACGACACTTTTTCTACCTCTGTTAGGTTTAAGTCAAAACAGAAATTTAGCACTTAATGGAAACAAATTAACCCCAAATATTAATTGAATTTTAGTTCTAGATTATCTGGTGAGGATCCAAATATAACTTCTGAGATCATTAAAAAGCTTCCCGAATAAAGGCACGAATGAATAAGGAATGGATTCATGGAGTAAGAAAAGGCAAGTAGCAATGTTACAAAGCAGTTCTAAGGATAGGATGTAGGAGAATTACAGAATGAAAATTATGGAACTTCACATAAGTCAATCAGTTTGCAAAGAGTCTCAAGTTAGTTCTATTTCTAATATTCTGCTTCATAAAAAAGAAGACAAGACAGAGCACTAAGGTGGGAAAAAGGAGTTGCTTTAAATTTCACTGCTTCAACATTTTCTCTGAAAACAAATTACTGTTAGTCATTCAGGTCACATAAAAGTTGTATGTTATTTCTTTCCCTATTTCGACATTGACCACTGATAGAAAGTTGACACACTTACCTAACTGTACATCAGTTGTGAATCGGAGTCTGTGAATCATGCTGACTTTGAATGACTTGTAATGGTGGCTGCTCAGCATATCCTGTACTGTAGCTATGTCAATTTGAGAATCCTCCTCAAAAACCCCGTCTGCCCTTGAACCTGGGGAGGAAAAAGCAGTTTAACACATAAAGATACATGAGGCTTGGCAAATGGTGTCTGCTTAAAATGCTTTGGGATAAATTAAAATAATATGGGCTATTTAATTTGGAAAAGAAAAGGCTGAGCGATGACTTAATAATGCCATTCCAGTAAACAAAGAATGGTAACATATTAATCACTGAACAATTAATTCCACAAACACTGCCTGTTCTATGGCAGGCCCTTGGCTGGGCAGCAGCAATACAGAGGGCAGAAAAACTCCTGCTCGCCAGAAGCTCTGTCTCCACAAGAGTAAGTCAAAATCACAAAAGCATGGGTGGTCACACTTCTTGCTTCTTTTTCTATTAATTTTCCTGATCATAAAAGTAGTCCATGCTCCTTGAAGAATCCCTGTTCTTCCCACGGTTTGCAAACTGTCTGTTTAGCAACTTCCTGTCCTGCGCCCCACAGCCTCCAGTGGTTCAGGTACCACTGTAACAGGTACCACATTAGAAAAGGTTTTATTATGAGACATTTACAAAACATTTGTG
>NW_021698110.1:0-10399 GCF_005190385.1 Monodon monoceros | reverse complement strand
GTGGAAAGCTGACTTATTCCATCTCTTCTCTGAGGGCCTCTCAAAATATGGCATCTTTCCCCCCCATCCTGCCAATGCACAGTCCTGCAGAGGCAGACAGTCTCTCTCTCTTTGAATAAAGTTTCAGAAGGACACCATGGGCACATCTACAGAGGGACAGAAACCATAGAGTCAAGACTGAGTAGCCACTGAATCCCAACTCCAGCCCAGGGTGGGAGTCCCTCCCAGAGGCCCCGGTCCCCACTCCACGGGGTCCCCTGTTCCACTCTGAGATACCCAGTGGGAAAATCTGTAAGAGAGAATGCAACCCCACCCACTGGCCTTTGTCAGCTTTGGGAAGGCAATTTTATTTTACATTCATCAAGATATTTATAGGCACAATGTCTGCTTTTCAACATTTTTTTTCCCCTTCCAGGTTAAATGCTGTCCGGTTCTTTTGCCAGTTCTTCAAAGAATGTGATTTTCAGACTCATTTTCTTTGCTTATATTCTTCTGTACATCATCTCGTCCAGCGCCGCTGGGGTATGGTGAACATTTTATGGGTGTGGGGCTCAGTGTCCGTCATGGTGTGGACCATTCATTTTTCCCATCACTGAGTGGCTGCTCTGTTGTGTCACTGGGAGCATCAGCCAGATTGGGGCACGGGATGGGATACAGGTCAAGGGACCACTTGCGACCGTATTTTTTGGAACATGTGGGAAAGCTGTTAAGGGGCCTGTGAGAGAGTAGGGTCAGGGCAGTTAACAAATCTAGGCACGTGATGAGCCAGTGCTAAAAGGCACATGATCAGAGGATAAACCTGGATGACTAAACACAGTGGGACACGGTTGGCCAGGGGAGGGACGGTGCTGTAATCGTTGCTGGCTTGTCTTGGTAGACATTCTGGGGTCTCACCATGATCTCTAGTTTTCTTCTCTTTCGGGATGCACAGCAGGATTATATATATTTTTGCCCCTGATTCCAAGCTGAATTAATTAAGAGCTGGTGGGTGACTGTCCACGCTTCTTTCCGTGCTGTGACAAACCCTACGGCCTGAGATTGATACCGTGGTACCATAAGATGGTGGGACCTCTGTCAGCCTGGGTTCCTAAGTGACAACATGGAGGAGAAACACCCTGACAACTCTCTCCAGATATAGCATGAGTGACAAAGAAACTGTGATTGTTGTTGTAGCTGTTGACAGCAGTGACATCTTCTTGTTATATAGTCAGTGTATCAATTTCAGTGTTTACCACCTAGCATTGAGGAATTCAGCAGCAAGAACCACGGGACTCTGCTAGCCAACAAAAAAGTGAATACAGGCTTGAGGAGCATGATAAAGTGACATCAGCTCCATACTTGGTTTCGGTTGTGCATTCTGGAAAAAGTCATGATTCACATGGTTAAAAACCTTATGTGGCTCTGGGCCACTGGCAACTCGGGATTGCTCGTTACTGAGCCATAACCTAGCCTATCCCAAGAGATACATTTGCTCAGTGTCATTTGTCCTCAAATCTTATTTTTGGTATTTGAAAATACGTTGTGACCAGAAGAACCTCTAGAACGTTTGCTGTACTTTAAGCACAGTGCCTGTGACTTCCATGAAAATTGGAGATGTGGTCTGAAAAGCCAAGGAGACAAGCCTGAGGAAGAGTTAAGCTTCCAAACACTGTGTGCATGCATTTCACAACTCCCAAACACACACACACACACACACACACACACACACACACACACACAGAGCGGGAGGAACAGGAGAGAGACATGCAGAAAATTCTTTATGGGGAATAGCGAAGACACCATGATCAAGTGTACTTACAGAACACTTAAGTCCACTGCCTTTATATCCCTGCTTAAACTTACACTTGAAGGATCCTTGGGTATTGAGGCAATTGGCATGGAGGCTGTACATATGGGTATTTGCAGCACATTCATTTATATCTAAAAATGTGAATGGCCCCATGAATAATCTTGTGGTAACAGCACTTGCTGAAAGACTATCCCTTGAACTCGAGTAACTCCAGGGTCAACCACTCCACATTGCCAGTGAACCCTGTGTGGCCTGGGAACCGAGAGGTGTTGAAGACTCCCAGGGCCTTGGCCCAGAGCCCTGGCTTTGCCTGACGCCCAGTAGGTAGGGAATGTGTCTGCAGCTCGCCTTCCCCACCACAACCTCATTTCCTGCTTATCAGCACTACTGAAATCTTTAAGATATTCGGGTGTGATTTCTTAACTTTTTCACCAGCCTAACTTAGAACTAAATAACAATATCAGAAACTAAATTCTATACATGGAAGGGCTTGGAACTCCTAAACAGCAAAGAACAAGATGGGCTAGCAACCACTGACATCATCTGAAAAATCTGAACATTTTGTTCAAAGGCCGCTAGGAGCAGGGGGTCAGGCTGGTCTGAGCTTGTCTGCTAGGTTTAGACTAGGAAAGTTTGCTGAATTCCACCCAAGCGAGAATTTCCTTGGCCCTCTTCTCTCTCGACTTTCTTTCTATACTTAACATATGCACACAAAATAGGCTATTGTTTTTAACTTAGGCACAAGGGGGCTCAGGTGCTAACTTTAATCACTTTTCAAATCACAAAGATTTATTTCCCTGGACAGCTCTCCATGTGGACTCCCACCCTGTCCAATGGCACCTCCCTTTAGGTATCAGGAAAGAGCCTCCTAGTTTGTGACATAGCCCGGCTGCACTACAGAGCTGGAGGGGTCTGTAGCAGCGCATAGGACCCTAGCCCACAAGAAATGGTGATTTTATGAGCCGGTCCAGGATGGCTTCTGAGCTTGAGGGAAGAGCAATGGAGGCTTCATAAGACAGTTCAAAACCCAGGAACCGAGTGTTGCCCCAACATGAGATTACACAGGACACATCCTGGGCAGCTCTGAGTGTAGAATGGAAAGAAATACTACTTTTCCCCCCAATGTTAGCATTCCATGTTATGCACACGTTTGTTACGTGCATATTATGTAAACAGGAATCTACAGGAAGCCTGGTTGTCCCTTCACTGCAGGACAAGCCCCATCCACGTTCTATCAAGGGCAATAGGAAGGTGTCCAAGGGCTCCCCAAATGCCTTGCTCATTGAGACTTGGAATTCCTTCCCTAAGGGACAGGATCTTCTATTTCACCCAGATCAGGCGGATAGCTGAGTGATACCTGAATCTAATCAGCATGATCTTGGTGACCCTGTGGAGCTTGAACGATGGAAGGGCTGAAGGAGGAGAGAGGAAACTGCACATGCCTTCATCTCCGTTATACGTTTTTCTAGTCACTCCTGAAGCAAACTTATGAACAGGCCACTGAGATCAAGGTTAAGCAGGCCTTATTTTTCCTTTTATCAAATATAAATATGCTTCATGGTTCCCATTTTTAGCTATACCTAGAGACAGAACCAAAAATATAAACAAAACAAAACCAACCAATTTTTTAAAAAAAACCCACAAAAATCATCTCAAGCTATTTACCTCCATAATAGAGCTACAGAGACTAAAGTTCCTTACTTTAAATCTTGATGGACCTAAATTCATATAATTCATGTCATCAGAATTCCTTAAATGCCAAAAACTTAAAAAAATATAACCTTTTCTGTGTTGTTAAGCTGGTCAGTACAGTAGATGGTTCAACTAATAGACTGAACTGATGTCAAAATATCTGTAGAGAAAGCCTACAGGTTTGATGCGGAGAGGAAAAAATAATAGGTGCCACCAATTCTTACCTACACAGTCATGTCGACCACTGAGATATTTTAGTTCAAAACCAACATGACATTTGCAATAGTAGCTTCCAAATGTGTTTGCACATCTTCGATCGTGGGGGCAGACGGCTTTATCCGAGGCACATTCATCAGTATCTAGGATGGAGAACCAGGAGATGTCAGGGATAGCAAGAAAGCACTGTCCCTCCAAAATACTCTCATGCACTCACCCACAGCACACAGCACACATGGGCACATGCAGCTTCTTCATTGGAAAACTCTGATTATTAGGGTACCAACATCCAGGAAGTGTTGTAGATCCCTGAGACACACTCACTGCCTTTCTATCACTTCGTACAACTTGTTTTAGAGTCATTATCTCACTGTAATGGCATTACTTGTATTCACATTTTCTCTCTCTTTAGGGCCTGCCTTTTCTGGGGCAGGGAGCGTATGGCTGGCACTTACGACTTACATTTTTATGAAGGAATTATTATTTTTCCAGCTATGGATATTGTATGGCAAACCCAATACACAAACATTTAAATTTTGCATTTTACAAAAGAATTATTTCATTAGCAAACTTCTCCAAATCCTGCCATATTGTCCCAAGTCACAGAAACGTGGTTTCCTAAGAATGCACCTATACATAAATTGTGGGTCAAGTGGAATGATGTGATGATGCAACTTCAGCAGACAAGAGGCTTCCTTCCTTTTCTACCGTGGAAAGTCACGTCACAGAGGGGCTGACTGCTATGCTGACCAAACCATTAAGACTCAGACTTTGCCTTAACTTTCAGATGTCAAATGAAATAGATTTGGAACTGTGGTTAAACATGCAGCTTGGTGCTGGCTTATTGTTCCTTTTGCATTCTTAAAATAATTAATAAATGTTGGATTGACCAGAATTATTTTTGAGGGATCACTTTTGTACACATCATGTTTCTCCTCTAAAAAAATGGTACCCAACAAGTCAAAGAGGTGGGCGACAATTTGGATTCAGTTTGGTCAAGAATTAGCCTTGCCATATAAATCTGATTTTACTAGAGTACTAAATCCTGTGAATCGAATTAAATCTTGGACTACTCTCAAAGAACAGAACCAAATTTTTAATTTACACAGATTTTTTTAAAAGTGTTTAACTGATTTAGGATCTATTTGGCTGAGCTTTCTAAGTGAGGTTTATCAAGTTATGTACATTTAGGGTAAATAAACACCAACCACCTCGACTAAAAATATTTCTATTGTGGTACAGAAGTTAGAATATTAAATCATACTGCTATTTGCTTATTTAAATCAAAAGAGGTTAAGAACTCTTTCAACATTCTATTTGGTTTGACATCCTATATTAATGCTATGTGCTCACTTGGTCTAAGTATTATGTATCTTTAGTGCGATTTAGTTAAATACAGCACTACGAGTATATACAAGTTGATAGTTGAAGTAAAAAGTGCAGGGTAAACAGCCAAAATTAAAATTACTTTTATCTTTTTTCACTATGGCATTGGGCAATCCAAAAATTATAGAGAAGTGTTCTTTCTAGCGTCACAAAGTGTGTCTAGAGCATATGTGGTTATAAACATTGTCTTAGAAATGGACATAAACCTTTTGTTTTAGAAGCTTTCAATGTCTAGTCAACAAGTAGGTTGTGATGAATGAAAAAGGAGGAATTCAGTAAAGGGAGAAGTCAGGGGAGGAGGTGATTCAGGTTGCTCTGCCTATACAAGCTCTTCCATTTATGGCCAGGCAGAATCCTGAGGATGGACACAGACAGTGCTGCCCCTCTTCTGTGTCTCTACAGCCATACTGGCAGTTTGTCATGGCACACGTCCTAGAGTCTGCAAAAGGAGGCACAGATTAGCCTTTCCCCCACGAGATGATAAAAAGTACTTACAGACCAAGAAATGATCTCTAATCTCTGGGACATGAAGTGTAATACATGGAATGGTATTAGAGGATAAGCTTCATCGTCTGAGTCCCAAATGGAGAGCCAAATGGAATCTGGGCAGGGGTGGTGTCTTGGTGGCCCCATGGTCTATTTTGTTGGCCAATTCATTGCATTTGACTGTCTTTAGGCTGAGCATGCACCACTCAGTTACCAAAGACGGCACCACTCTCTCTTCCCATTCAAGCTCTAATCACTCCTTTATGTCACCTGGCTGGTCTCTATTATTGGCTGAAATGCAACCTCTGATGTAGATGATTCATCTGAATAAATAGAGGAAAAGAATGCAAATTCTAGCCATCTCTCCATTCATATCTAGCCTCAGTGAGTGTCACTTGAGTCACAAAACCTTGTCTTTTAGGTGCCTATATTAAAACATGTAGCAGATAAGACTGATCAGCTACCTGAAAGCAATTCCCATCACTGAGGCTGGAAAACCAGTTACTCGTCTTTTTCCCAGCTTCCCTTGCAGCAATAAGGAGTGGCCATATGACTCAGTTTTAGCCAAAGAGATATTAAGATAAGTCTGCTGGAGCTTCTGGAAAAGATGCTGCTGCATGATAAAAGGCACAGGCATAAAAGAGGCATTTGTTCCTTGGCATCACTCCTTTCCACTTTGTCCTGCCTACCTTTGATGTGTGTGATATCTGGATCTGGGGCAGATGTATTGTGACCATGAGGCTACAGGCATGAGAATGAAATCAATACTCTGAGTATGGTCCTTGCTGACCTGTTCTGGAACTGCTTGCTCCAGCTTTTCAAAGATAATTTAGTTGGATTTTTCTGTCACTGTTTGCTAAATAGAACATATCTCACAAAAATTCATAGCCTTAGCAGGGTTCCAGTATGTATGGATCAAAAATGCCTATAACAGGGGAGGACAGTAAATATCCTGTCTTCATCCACCTGCATCTATAACATGCCAATCACCCTGCTGCACCAAAGAGACTACAAAGAGCCAGGTAAAATAAAACCAGCATCCAGGAGAGAGATTTAGGGTCACCTGGACAGTGTGAGCTATAAACAGGGAGGCACAGGCAACCCTCACATACACAGAAATAGACAGAGTACAGGGACAGATACTAGGCCACGGTAATGTAACAAACACCAACCGATGGTTATATTTCTACTTTATTCTTTTTCTCTTTAGTTGTCTTCTTTCAAAATTAATCTTCCAAATTTACATCATTCTAACTTTCCATTTAGAGAAAGGTATCTTTTCTGGCACTAACTGGGCTTTCTTGGAATGTTTCAGAAACATCCATTAGCATAGATCTTTTGAAAATGTTGTGATGACTAGAAATGCCTGGACAGTCATCCCACGGGGCTGGAGAGTGGGGAGGGGAGGTTCTGGCCAAGTTCTGTTTGGTAGTGGCTAACAGGTGCTGGCTTCATAAGAATTCATTAAGCTACACATTTGTTTCTTGGGGTTTCTGTTTAATTTATAGTAAGGATTTTTTTTTAAGACTCTTTGAATGACTGCTTTTTCTGTTAAGCATGCTTGCTAATGGAGAATCTAGGTGACCAGTGGTGTTGGGGCACTTTGCCAGGCAGGAGGGGGCAGCAGAAGGATGCACTGGTAAGGGGGCAGTGAGCTGTGTACAAGCCCAGATTTTACAAATGAGAGAGAGCCCAGGATAGGCTGGGGAGTCCAAGGGACTCTGCAACCATGGGAAGCTGGCAGAAGGTGCAGGCTCCAGGTTTGCTGGGGGCTGCAGGGCAGAGGAAAGAGAAATGGGGAGGGAGGAGGGCACTGGGGAGGCAGGGAGGATGGGTTTGCTTTTCAGCTGCAACATTAAACCTGAAAAGCCTTCCTTCTCAATAAATGAATGGATATAGACACTCACCCTCCCACAGGACATGGGTTCTCTTTATCCGAGCAGGGCTTTTCTATTCAGGAATGTGAATCGGAATGGATTTCCAAGAAGAGTCACTAATCTTTGAATGCGGGTGAAGGGGCCTGAGAGAGATAGTTGGTGGGAGGAATGGAGGTCCCAAGATGGAACTGAAATTTATTACCTTCCTAAAACAATATGTTCCTTGCCTAGAGAAGTTCCATTAGCAGTTGTTGTAAAGCTGGTTTGGTGGTGCTGAACTCTCTCAGCTTTTGCTTGTCTGTAAAGGTTTTAATTCCTCCATCAAATCTGAATGAGATCCTTGCTGGGTAAAGTAATCTTTGTTGCAGGTTTTTCTCCTTCATCACAATAAATATGTCCTGCCAGTCCCTTCTGGCTTGCAGAGATTCTGCTGAAAGATCAGCTGTTAACCATATGTGGATTCCCTTGTGTGTTATTTTTCCCTTGCTGCTTTTAATATGTTTTCTTTGTATTTAATTTTTGACAGTTTGATTAATATGTGTCTTGGCGTATTTCTCCTTGGATTTATCCTGTATGGGACTCTATGTGATTCCAAGACTTGGTTAACTATTTCCTTTCCCATATTAGGGAAGTTTTCAACTATAATCTCTTCAAATATTTTCTCAGTCCCTTTCTTTTTCTCTTCCTCTTCTGGAATCCCTATAATTTGAATGTTGGTGCATTTAATGTTGTCCCAGAAGTCTCTGAGACTGTCCTCAGTTCTTTTCACTCTTTTTTCTTTATTCTGCTCTGCAGTAGTTTTTTCCACTATTTTATCTTCCAGGTCACTTATCCATTCTTCTGCTTCAGCTTTTCTGATATTGATCCCATCTAGAGTATTTTTCATTTCATTTATTGTGTTGTTCATCATTGTTTGTCTCATCTTTCATTCTTCTAGGTCCTTGTGCACCTAAAGCAATTAGAGAAACAAGAACAAAAAACCCCAAAGTTAGCAGAAGGAAAAATAAAGATCTGATCAGAAATAAATTAAAAAGAAATGAAGGAAACAATACCAAAGATCAATAAAACTAAAAGCTGGTTCTTTGAGAAGATAAACAAAATAGATAAACCATTAGCCAGACTCATCAAGACAAAAAGGGAGAAGACTCAAATCAATAGAATTAGAAATGAAAAAGGAGAAGTAACAACTGACACTGCACAAATACAAAAGAGCATGAGAGATTACTACAAGCAACTCTATGCCAATAAAATGGACAACCTGGAAGAAATGGACAAATTCTTAGAAAGGCACAACCTGCCAAGACTGAATCAGGAAGAAATAGAAAATATGAACAGACCAATCACAAGCACTGAAATTGAAACTGTGATTAAAAATCTTCCAACAAACAAAAGCCCAGAAACAGATGGCTTCACAGGCGAATTCTATCAAACATTTAGAGAAGAGATAACACCTATCCTTCTCAAACTCTTCCAAAATATGGCAGAGGGAGGAACATTCCCAAACTCATTCTACGAGGCCACCATCACTCTGATACCAAAACCAGACAAGGATGTCACAAAGAAAGAAAACTACAGGCCAATATCACTGATGAACATAGATGCAAAAATCCTCAACAAAATACTAGCAAACAGAATGCAACAGCACACTAAAAGGATCATACACCATGATCAAGTGGGGTTTATTCCAGGAATGCAAGAATTCTTCAATATACACAAATCAATCAACATGATACACCGTATTAACAAATTGAAGGAGAAAAACCATATGATCATCTCAATAGATGCAGAGAAAGCTTTTGACAAAATTCAACACCCATTTCTGATAAAAACCCTGCAGAAAGTAGGCATAGAGGGAACTTTCCTCAACATAATAAAGGCCATAAATGACAAACTGACAGCTAACATCGTCCTCAATGGTGAACAACTGAAAGCATTTCCACTAAGATCAGGAACAAGACAAGGTTGCCCACTCTCACCACTCTTATTCAACATAGTTTTGGAAGTTTTAGCCACAGCAATCAGAGAAGAAAAGGAAATAAAAGGAATCCAAATTGGAAAAGAAGAAGTAAAGCTGTCACTGTTTGCAGATGACATGCTACTATACATAGAGAATCCTAAAGATGATACCAGAAAACTACTAGAGCTAATCAATGAATTTGGTAAAGTTGCAGGATACAAAACTAATGCACAGAAATCGCTGGCATTCCTATACACTAATGATGAAAAATCTGAAAGTGAAATCAAGAACACACTCCCACTTACCACTGCAACAAAAAGAATAAAGTATCTAGGAATAAACCTACCTAAGGAGACCAAAGACCTGTATGCAGAAAATTATAATACGACCTGTATGCAGAAAATTATAAGACACTGATGAAAGAAATTAAAGATGATACCAATAGATGGAGAGATATACCATGTTCTTGGACTGGAAGAATCAAGACTGTGAAAAGGACTCTACTACCCAAAGCAATCTACAGATTCAATGCAATCCCTATCAAACTACCACTGGCATTTTTCACAGAACTGGAACAAAAAATTTCACAATTTGTATGGAAACACAGAAGATCCCGAATAGCCAAAGCAATCTTGAGAACGAAAAACGGAGCTGGAGGAATCAGGCTCCCTGACGTCAGACTATACTACAAAGCTACAGTAATCAAGACAGTATGGTACTGGCACAAAAACAGAAATATAGATCAATGGAACAAGATAGAAAGCCCAGAGATAAACCCACGCACATATAGTCACCTTATCTTTGATAAAGGAGGCAGGAATGTACAGTGGAGTAAGGACAGCCTCTTCAATAAGTGGTGCTGTGAAAACTGCACAGGTACATGTAAAAGTATGAGATTAGATCACTCCCTAACACCATACACAAAAATAACCTCAAAATGGATTAAAGACCTAAGTGTAAGGCCAGAAACTATCAAAGTCTTAGAGGAAAACATAG
>NW_021698109.1:0-2690 GCF_005190385.1 Monodon monoceros | reverse complement strand
GCCTCCTCCCCTCGGTGATGGGAGCCCTCTTGCGTCAGGCCCTAACTATTGGGTACCCACATTTTCTGATACGTGCTAAGTGGTGCGAGGACACTCCTGCGAGGTTCCCATCCCCATGGGCATGTGGGCCTTCTGCTCTAAGGTCCCAACACCTGTGTTTTTCACCGTTTCATGATGTTGGCTCTCTGGTGTTAGTTCACTCAGGCCTAGATCCCATAGACTCTGTGCTCTGAGTGGCCTGCTGGGAGGTTCCTACTGCTGGATTCCTTACCTTTTTTATTCTTTGGGTCCTGTGTTTTCATGCTCCTACTTCCTGACTCACTCCCAGCCCCTTTGTGATGTAGGTCCTCTGGTTTAAGGCCACGTGTACCGGGTTCCTCACCTTTATTGATGTGGCGCCACTGGTGTGAGGACACTCCTGCCTGGTTCCCATCCCCTTGGTGATGGGGGCCCTCTGGTGAGAGTCTGATCCTGTCTGGATTCCTCACACTTCTGGGAGGTGGGCCCTCTGCTGTGAGGTCACTCCTGCCTGGCTGGCACACGTCACCTTGGCGATGTGGGCCCTCAGTTGGGAGTTGGTGCCTGCTGGGAGTCTCCTCCCCTCTGTAATGAGGGCCCTCTGGCGTCAGGCCCTAACTCATGGGCTCCCAAAATTTTCTGATGTGCGCCCTGTCTTGCGAGTACACTCCAGCCAGGGTCCCATCCCCATGGGGATGTGGGCTTTCTGCTCTGAGGTCCAAAAGGCTGGGTTGCTCACAGTGTCAGAATGTTGGCCCTCTGCTGTGAGTTCACTCCGGCAAGGATCCCATAGCCTCGGTGCTCTGGGCCACCTGCTTGGAGCTTCCAACTGCGGGGTTCCTCACCTTTTTTATTCTATGGGCCCTCTGTTGTGAGTCTCCTCCTGCATGCCTCACTCCCAGCCCTTTCGTGATGTGTGTCCCCTTGTTTGAGGCCACATGTGCTGTGTTCCTCACCTTTCGCTGATGTGGCCCCACTGGTGTGAGGACACTCCTGCCTGGTTTCCATCCCCTTGGTGATGTGGGCACTCTGGTTAGAGTCTGATCCTGTTTGGGTTCCTCACACTTCTGTGAGGTGGGCCCTCTGCTGTGAGGTAACTCCTGCCTGGCTTGCTCCCGTTGTCTTGGTGACGTCGGCCCTCTGGTGGCATTTGGAACCTGCTGGTAGCCTCCTCTCCTCCGTGATGAGGGCCCTCTGGCGTCAGGCCATAACTGCTGGGTTCCCACATTTTCTGATACGTGCTAAGTTGTGCAAGGACACTCCTGCGAGGTTCCCATCCCCATGGGGATGTGGGCCTTCTGCCCTGAGGTCCCACTGGCTGGGTTGCTCACAGTTTCATGATGTGGGCCCTCTGCTGTGAGTTCACTGTGGCCTGGATCCCATAGACTCCGTGCTCTGGGCCACCTGCTGGGAGGTTCAAACTGCTGGATTCCTCACATTTTTTATTCTGTGGGCCCTGTGTTGTTAGGCTACTCCTGCCTGCCTCACTTGGAGCACCTTGGAAATGTGGGTCCTCTGGTTTAGGCCACATGTGCTGGGCTCCTCACCTTTCTATAATGTGGCCACACTGGTGTGAGGACACTCCTGCCTTGTTCCGATCCCCTTGGTGAAGTGGGCCCTCTGGTGAGAGCCTTATCCTGGCTGGGTTCCTCACCCTTCTGGGAGGTAGGCCCTCTGCTGTGAGGTCACTCCTGCCTGGCTGGCACACGTCACCTTGGCGATGTGGGCCCTCAGTTGGGAGTTGGTGCCTGCTGGGAGTCTCCTCCCCTCGGTAATGAGGGCCCTCTGGCGTCAGGCCCTAACTCCTGGGCTCACAAAATTTTCTGATGTGTGCCCTGTGGTGCGAGTACACTCCTGCCAGGTTCCCAACCCCATGGGAATGTGGGCCTTCTGCTCTGTGTTCCCAATGGTACGTTGCTCAGTTTCATGATGAGGGCCCTCTGGTGTGAGTTCACTCCGGCATGGATCCCATAGCCTCGCTGCTCCTGGCCACCTGCGGGGAGGTTCCAACTGCGGGATTCCTCACCTTTTTCCTTCTATGGGCCCTCTGATTTGAGACTCCTCCCGCCTGCCTCACTCCCAGCCCCTTGGTGATGTGTGTCCTCTGGTTTGAGGCCACGTGTGCTGGGTCACTCACCTTTCGATGATGTAGCCCCACTGGTGTGAGGACACTCCTGCCTGGTTCCTATCCCCTCGGTGATGTGGGCCCTCTGGTGAGAGTCTTATCCTGGCTGGGTTCCTCACCATTCTGTGAGGTAGGCCCTCAGCTGTGAGGTCACTCCTGCCTGGCTGTTGCACGTCACCTTGGCGACATGGGCCCTCAGTTGGGAGTTGGTTCCTGCTTGGGGTCTCCTCCCCTTGGTAATGAGGGCCCTCTGGCGTCAGGCCCTAACTTCTGGGCTCCCAAAATTCTCTGATGTGCGCCCTGTGGTGCGAGTACACTTCTGCCAGGTTCCCAACCACATGGGAATGTGGGCCTTCTGCTCTAAGGTCCCAACGGCTGGGTTGCTCACAGTTTCATGATGAGGGCCCTCTGTTTTGAGTTCAGTCAGGCCTGGATCCCATAGCCTCGCTGCTCCTGGCCACCTGCTGGGAGGTTCCAACTGCGGGATTCCTCACCTTTTTTACGCTATGGGCCCTCTGTTTTGAGGCTCCTCCTGCCTGCCTCACTC
>NW_021698108.1:0-5449 GCF_005190385.1 Monodon monoceros | reverse complement strand
AAAAAAAAAAAAAAAAAAAAAAAAAAAGACAACCTGGAAGAAATGGACAAATTCTTAGAAATGCACAACCTGCCAAGACTGAATCAGGAAGAAATAGAAAATATGAACAGACCAATCACAAGCATTGAAATTGAAACTGTGATTAAAAATCTTCCAACAAACAAAAGCCCAGGACCAGATGGCTTCACAGGCGAATTCTATCAAACATTTAGAGAAGAGCTAACACCTATCCTTCTCAAACTCTTCCAAAATATAGCAGAGGGAGGAACACTCCCCAACTCATCCTACGAGGCCACCATCAACCTTGTACCAAAACCAGACAAGGATGTCACAAAGAAAGAAAACTACAGGCCAATATCACTGATGAACATAGATGCAAAAATCCTCAACAAAATACTAGCAAACAGAATCCAACAGCACATTAAAAGGATCATACACCATGATCAAGTGTGGTTTATGCCAGGGATGCAAGGATTCTTCAATATACGCAAATCAGTCAACGTGATACACCATATTAACAAATTGAAGGAGAAAAACCATATGATCATCTCAATAGATGCAGAGAAAGCTTTCGACAAAATTCAACACCCAGTTATGATAAAAACCCTGCATAAAGTAGGCATAGAGGGAACTTTCCTCAACATAATAAAGGCCATATATGACAAACCCACAGCCGACATCGTCCTCAATGGTGAAAAACTGAAATCATTTTCACTAAGATCAGGAGCAAGACAAGGTTGCCCACTCTCACCACTCTTTTTTTTTTTTTTTTTTTTTTTTTGCGTTACGTGGGCCTCTCACTGTTGTGGCCTCTCCCATTGCAGAGCACAGGCTCCAGACGTGCAGGCTCAGCGGCCATGGCTCACACACCCAACAGCTCCGCGGCATGTAGGATCTTCCCGGACCGGGACAAGAACCCATACCCCTGCATCGACAGGCGGACTCTCAACCACTGCACCAACAGGGAAGTCCTCACCACTCTTATTCAACATAGTTTTGAAAGTTTTAACCACAGCAATCAGAGAAGAAAAGGAAATAAAGGGAATCCAAATCAGAAAAGAAGAAGGAAAGCTGTCACTGTTTGCAGATGACATGATAATATACATAGAAGATCCTAAAGATGCTACCAGAAAACTACTAGAGCTTATCAATGAATTTGGTAAAGTAGAAGGATACAAAATTAATGCATAGAAATCTCTGGCATTCCTATACACTAATGATGAAAAATCTGAAAATGAAATCAAGAAAACACTCCCATTTACCATTGCAACAAAAAGAATAAAATACCTAGGAATAAACCTACCTAAGGAGACAAAAGACCTGTATGCAGAAAACTATAAGACATTGATGAAAGAAATTAAAGATGATACAAATAGATGGAGAGATATACCATGTTCTTGGTTTAGAAGAATCAACATTGTGAAAATGACTCTACTACCCAAAGCAATCTACAGATTCAATGCAATCCCTATCAAACTACCACTGGTATTTTTCACAGAACTAGAAGAAAAAATTTCACAATTTGTGTGGAAACACAAAAGACCCCGAATAGCCAAAGTAATCTTGAGAACGAAAAATGGAGCTGGAGGAATCAGACTCCCTGACTTCAGACTATACTACAAAGCTACAGTAATCAAGACAATATGGTACTGGCACAAAAACAGAAATATCAATTAATGGAACAGGATAGAAAGCCCAGAGATAAACCCACACACATATGGTCACCTTATCTTTGATAAAGGAGGCAGGAATGTACAGTGGAGAAAGGACAGCCTCTTCAATAAGTGGTGCTGGGAAAACTGGACCGGTACATGTAAAAGTATGAAATTAGATCACTCCCTAACACCATACACAAAAATAAGCTCAAAATGGATTAAAGACCTAAATGTAAGGCCAGAAACTCTCAAACTTTTAGAGGAAAACATAGGCAGAACACTCTATGACATAAATCACAGCAAGATCGTTTTTGACCCACCTTCTAGAGAAGTGGAAATAAAAATAAAAGTAAACAAATGGGACCTAATGAAACTTCAAAGCTTTTGCACAGCAAAGGAAACCATAAACAAGACCAAAAGACAACCCTCAGAATGGGAGAAAATATTTTCCAATGAAGCAACTGACAAAGGATTAATCTCCAAAATTTACAAGCAGCACATGCAGCTCAATAACAAAAAAACAAACACCTCAATCCAAAAATGGGCAGAAGACCTAAATAGACATTTCTCCAAAGAAGATATACAGACTGCCAACAAACACATGAAAGAATGCTCAACATCATTAATCATTAGAGAAATGCAAATCAAAACTACAATGAGATATCATCTCACAGCGGTCAGAATGGCCATCATCAAAAAATCTAGAAACAATAAATGCTGCAGAGGGTGTGGAGAAAAGGGAACACTCTTGCACTGCTGGTGGGAATGGGAACTGGTACAGCCACTATGGAGAGCAGTATGGAGGTTCCTTAAAAAACTACAAATAGAACTACCATATGACCCAGCAATACCACTACTGGGCATATACCCTGAGAAAACCATAATTCAAAAAGAGTCATGTACCAAAATGTTCATTGCAGCTCTATTTACAATAGCCATGAGTTGGTACCAACCTAAGTGTGCATCATCAGATGAATGGATAAAGAAGATGTGGCACATATATACAATGGAATATTACTCAGCCATAAAAAGAAACGAAATTGAGATATTTGTAATGAGGTGGATGGACCTAGAGTCTGTCATACAAAGTGAAGTAAGTCAGAAAGAGAAAGACAAATACCGTATGCTAACATATATATATATGGAATTTAAGAAAAAAAAATGTTATGAAGAACCTCGGGGTAAGACAGGAATAAGACACAGGTCTACTAGAGGATGGACTTGAGGATATGGGGAGGGGGAAGGGTGAGCTGTGACAGGGCGAGAGAGAGTCATGGACATATACACACTAACAAACGTAGTAAGGTAGATAGCTAGGGGGAAGCAGCCGCATGGCACAGGGATATCGGCTCGGTGCTTTGTGACCGCCTGGATGGGTGGGATAGGGAGGGTGGGAGGGAGGGAGATGTAAGAGGGAGGAGGTATGGGAACATATTTATATGTATAACTGATTCACATTGTTATAAAGCAGAAACTAACACACCATTGTAAAGCAATTACACTCCAATAAAGATGTTAAAAAAAAAAAGAGTGTGTCTAGTAAAAGTTAAAAGCTGTACTTGGGAGACAGATAAAACCAACTAAATTTCACAAATGATAGTAACACCGGCCTTGTTTCATAATGACAAAGTGTTCATTAAACTGTAGGAGGATAACTTATAGGATAACAAATAGCTAAAATTGATAATATAGAAATATCATTTGGAATAATACTTCTCTAACAGACACAGATAAAAAAATTTTCAGACATTACAAAGAAGCTATTATTATTTTTTCTACTTCAAAAAACCTAAACATGGTTTTAAATTCTGTGCATTGAGCCTGTACAAAAAGCTAAATTTCTTCCTAATTCTCTGTGATTATTGTTCTAGAAAGTTTGATTTATTTTAGCACTATGCTTGTTGTAAGCCTCTTAGGCATCATGTCTCTGTCCATAGCCTGGGAAAGAGAGAACTATATTCGTGACTTGCTGTTAAGTTTAATTACCAACCTGCTTGGCAGAATTCTACTCACTGCCCCTCCCTTGAAGTGTAAAAGTCCCTTGTTAAGTTAGCCTACTCTACCACTCCAAGGAACACTGTCAGTTCCAACACTTCCCTGCCTTGATCTTCTAACAAGAGACTGCTGGATCTTTTCTGAGCATCACTGCCCTCTTTACTTTGGTTTTCTTCAATTTCAAAATTAATTCTCAACTAACCTGGCCAATACTATGATGTTCATTTCCTTCAAGATAATTTCTACATCAGTAAAAGGTAACTAGTCAGGTGTCTACTTTGAATATAAAAAGCTGTTCTCTTGTATTCTTTTTCTTTGCTTACTAACAGAATTTTTACATTGTTCAAATTCTTTGCTTAAGCTTTGTTGTGTGACATAATCAGTACAGACTAGAATCTGTTTTGAAGAATTTATAAGGGGTTCAGACTTTTTAAACATAAAACTAAAACAATAGCCAGTTTTCAAACATAATAAAGAAGATTCGCCCTCCAAAAAGTCTTTTAGAAATGGAATTTAAAAGTATACTTTGTTTGTTTATGTCCCTTGAAGTAACCATAATAATTATGTTGGATATTAATAATAAATGAATTTACTTCAATTCAGTTCATTGAAAATAGAATCAAATTATTTCATCTCCCTCACTTTGTTTTCATGCTACAACGAAGGGAGTCTACCGTTTATAGAAGACTACACTGTTTCAGTTGTACTGTTATTTTGAAACCAGAGAGAGGAATACAGAACAAGTCTATCTAGGATGGATTGTTAAAACAACATCTGGTTTTGACAGATTTTGCTTAAATTGCTGATTGCTCAGCATCTGAAAATACTTTCCTCTTAGGGGCCCTTTTTTTGTCCTTACAAAAATGAACTTTGCTGCTAAGATTTATCATAAATCAATAAGCTCCATTTTATTCTGGCCTTTTCAAATTTGAATTAACCCAAAGATTCTTAAACAGAAGAAAAAGAATTCTAGGTCATACCATCACTGCATAAGGATCTAAATTCTCCGCGTTCCAAATTTGGAAATCTGCTCTTCTTTCCCTCTGGATAAATCTAGTTAAGAAATATGTGTATGCGTGTGTATACGTGTGTGTTCATTATTTTATATGTATATCAATTTTAGTTTATTGAAATAAAAATATCAGGTAGATATTGTATTATTGTATTTCCATACTATAGTTTTTCTGCTCAACACTAATAAAACTTATGTTGCTCACTGAAAAAAAAAAAAGACTAGTCAACAAACAGTGTGCTGTCAATTGGATATCCAGAGGAGAAAAAAATAAAACTCAGTCCCTTTCTCGTGTACAAAAATAGATTCCAGATGAATTGAAGATCTAATTGTAAGTAAAACAGTAAAGTTTCTAGATGAGAGAGTAGAATATTTTCATGACCTTGGGATAGGGTAGATTTCTAAAAATTGATACTGAACTTTGTTAAAATCATGAACTTCTAAGATTGTTAACAAAGATTTCACAGTTATGATAACAGAGAAAAATGATGGTTGAACCAAGCAAAACAGTATCTACCACATTCTGTTCATGTTTTTAATTTGAATTTTTAAAATTTGTTTTGCATTTATAGTTATATATGAGCTATAAACACAATGACTACAGCAGGTCTGTGGTGGGGCTCAAGAATTTACATTTCTAACAAGTTCCCAAGTGATGCTGCTGGTCTGGTGACTACACTTTGAGAACCACTGCTCATTTCAAACCAAGTTACCTTTGATTTACTCACCCCCAAGTTGGTGTAGGGCAGCCTGAAAGGCCAGGGAGGAGTGGGGGTGGGGAGGATAT
>NW_021698107.1:0-2358 GCF_005190385.1 Monodon monoceros | reverse complement strand
CAAATAGTGTTGGTGGAGTGTAGAGGACAGTCGTTTCCGAGACCTAGAGTTTGTAGAGAAGAATCCCTCAAGTAGGAGAGTCTTCTTGAAAGGAGGGATTGTAATTTAGATAAGGGTAAGAGAACAGAAGTGAGGGAGGAAGCACATGGAGTCAAGGATAATGGCTAGATGGATTTGACTGAAGCTGGGAGTTTGTTTAAGGAACTATTGTGAGAGACATTTGGGGAAACAAGAAGAGATAAAGATGGTGGTTTAAACACAATCATTTATTTGTTCTCTCCAAAACTACACTGGAGTGACAATAACAGGATTTTTGTTTTAAGAAGTAATATACCAAGAAAATGGTAAAGGAGATAATATAGTAGCAAAACTTGAAAACAGATGGACAAGTTGAAACTGATTTGTCAAACCCAGGAAATCTGAATACTAAATTGGCAGTGACGAAAGCCAAGAAGCAACACAATTGTCTCTAAGAACCCAGAAGGCTTAGGATTTCATGGCACCAGGTGCCCCTGGAAGTGGCAGTTAAAATGAGGCTAAGGAGGGCTTGTGGAAAGTCTGTCTTAGAAGCAGTGAGAACCTCAGATCCCCTCCCTCTGGGCAGCAGGGTAAACTGCTCTCTCACCCTGAACAGAAGACTAAGCTTCATTTTCTAGAGCAGCTGAATAGGATGGTCTCTGCACTGGGAATTTCCAGGAATTGTTGAGAATGTGGTTGTCATAGGGAAAACCAGTTGATTTAGTGAACTTCCCAAGCTGGATATTGGAAAATCCAGAACCCATTTTCCATGTGGTGGGGAAGCCAGGCCTGTCCCCTCAGGAGGAAGATTGGAAGATTCTTCACTGTTGAATATCACCAGTCATAGAGATACCAGCATCAGAGGTTCAGACAGGAAACAACCCCGCCAGATCACCATTCAGGGAAGCATAATCTCCAAACTCATACACACACCCTGAGCTTCTAATCAGTTCTTTATGCTGTACTCTTATATGTGTGCCAACTACTAAAGATCACCAGACACTTGAGGAAAGCCCTAAACATGAAAGAGAGAAATCAAACCAAAACAAAACAAAACAAAAGAAAAAAAAATAAAAAGTTTCAAAGAAACAGACTATGCAGGAGAGAAAAATACCTCCAATAGCCTTTGACGTTTTAGTATTTTCTGAGACATGAAATAAGTGCACCTGTGAAACAAAAATAGGACAATGGTGGGGGCAGGGAAGGAAGCTATATACACTTGAAAAAGCTAAGGGGACAGAAATGAGCTATTAAAAATTAAAAGTTTGATAGGAGAAATGAAAAAGACAATAGAAGTAGGTTTACAAGATAAAGATGAGAAAAAATTTCAGAAGATAAAGCACAGTGATAAAGGGAAAGAAAACTGGAAGAAGAAAAGACACAAAAATTGGAGGTCCAGTCCATGAGGTCTGATATCCAAATACAGGAGATAATGTACAGAGGGAAAAACTAGAGGAAGTTGTCAAAGAAGGAACTAAAAAGTTTTCATAAAACTAAACAACCAGCATTTTGAGACGGAAGAAATTTAAGAGTACTGGGACAAAGAAAAGCTCCTATAAACTAATAGAGAGGAACACAGCACACTAGGACTAGGAATCATACTTACATCTCCCTTATTCCTCATACCATACTCGCAAAACTATAAAAAAAAGTTAATAAAACAAACCCCAATACCCCAGTTAGAATTAAAGGTATAATTAAAATCCAAATTAAAAGTAAAATTAACATATAAAAAGGAAAAACCCCATAAGATAATATTTATCTGTCTCTGGATGGGCCAGTAACTTTCTAACTGTCTAAACATAAAGGCCATGAAAGGCATTACAAAGGAAAAGACCCACTCAACATTTTAATATATTAAACTGAAATATATGCCAAAACCACTTAAAAATAAAATTAAAGAAATGGAAAACTGGGAAAAAACTATGAACGCATTAAACAAAGGGTTTAATATGTAAAATATTCACATGAGCAATTTGTAAAATGTTCATATATTGTGTAAAATATGTGAAATAGTCACATAATGTATAAAATGTTCATGTAAGTAAATGAGTAAAAACACTAGAACCATATTAGAGAAAAACGGGCAAAGGATATGAAGCAATACAAATGGCTAGCATACACTGAAGAAATAAAACTCAATCTTAGTTGTAATCTAAGAAGTATAAATTAAAACTAGAGCTACACTTTTTCACCAAAATTTTTCACAATAATTTTCTTAACAAATTATTAAAGATTGTTTTTCAGAGTAAAGTGAATGGTTGAGGATGTAAAGTGATATGTTTCTGGAAAATTTTGGCAATACATGTTAAGGATTTTAAATGTTTAAATCTTGCAATG
>NW_021698106.1:0-2236 GCF_005190385.1 Monodon monoceros | reverse complement strand
TTTCTCCTAAGTCCATTTGTGCTTAGGGACGCTATACTGTTCTTCAGCCCTATGCCTAGGGGTACTTTAAACAATTGCCAAAAATCACAGGAAAGGGAAAAGCATGGCATTAGGTTGACCCCAGAAAGTGCTCATTTCCATGATGGTAGGTGAAACAAGAAAAGAAAGTGTCACCTTGACTGACCTCAGCTGGGAAAGTGTGTGTGTCTGTTTTGGGTGACTCAAAGAACCGGCCACATTGCAATTTTCCATGAATGAACACGAAATGACAGAAGTTATTTTAGGGTGCTAATAAAAGGTAGCAAGTAAGTGAATTTGCAGATATGGGATCTGTGACTAATGAGGATCATTGCATATGAAGTATTGGGACATTCTGACATTAGTGTCTATACCAATGCAAACAAGCTACAGAATTCAAACTGTGAAGGTTGACTGAAAGCAGGAGGGTGTTTCTCTTCCATCGACATGTACAAAAACAAAACTGAAATGAATAATGCTTAAAAATCTCATGTGCCTTCTCAGGATATTTACCAGTTTCGAGATTCAGACTCACAGGGAAAAGGATGGTGAGCCTCGGTGTTGTATTGAGATCCTTTGATAAAAAGAAAAATAAAGCAGAAAAAACAACTGTAACTGCTGAGCATTAAGTGTGTGTTTAAAATCAACCCTACTTCAATAAAAAAAATAAAATTAAAAAATATATATGCACACACAATTTTGTGAGCATGACATAAACCACAACGATGAAACATTAGGAAATAGAAGAGGGTCTCTGGTGGAGCTCCTGGGCAGGAAGAGGAAAGCACAGGTTCTAACAAGAATCCCCTCCCAGCCCCCATCTGCACCTGCTCCTGGGGCTCAGCCCTGTACTTGTTGGGTCCTACGCGCCCCCTGGTGGTTACGTGCCTCCGCGCAGAGAGGTTTGTGTCTGGGCTCACAGTGACTTCCCCTCACTGTGTCTCTCGCACAGTACACGGCTGTGTCCTCAGTTGTCAGGCTGCTCAGCGATAAATAGACTTGGCTCTTGGAGGTGATGCTGAGCCGCAACTTAAGAGTTGAGTTATACCACTCTCTCATTTCGTCCCAGAGAGAGTGGCATGGACATATATATACACACTACCAAATGTAAAATAGGTAGCTAGTGGGAAGCAGCCGCATAGCACAGGGAGATCAGCTTGGTGCTTCGTGACCACCTAGAGGGGTGGGATAGGGAGGGAGGGAGGGAGGGAGACGCAAGAGGGAGGGGATATGGGGATATATGTATATGTATAGCCGATTCACTTTGTTATACAGCAGAAACTAACACACCATTGTGAAGCAATTATGCTCCAATAAAGATGTTAACAAAAAAAAAAGAGTTGAGTTATAGTCTGTACTTCGACTGCTCCACATGGTAGTAACCCACTCCTGCCCCTTTCCTGGAGGCTGGCGGGCCCAGGTTACACCATAGCTGGTTAATGAGAATCCAGAGACAGTGCAGGTGAGGGAGAGGGTCTGTGAGGGCTTCACCAGGCTGGGTCCCGACTCCTGCAGCTGCACCTGGGACAGGACACCTGTGGACAGAGAGAACCATGGTGACTCATGGGCTCAGATGCAGCTTCCCCATGTGTTCATGTCTGAATCCCTGAGACACTCACCTCTGGGAGCTGACACCAGAAAGAGGAAGAACCACAGCTGATTCATCTCCTTGTGGGTAAGATTAATGAATCCCAGAAAATGTCTTCAAGTATGAGGAGATACCTGAATTCAAATGTTTTTTAATCTTCTGACTTACATGGATATTTTCATGTGGGAGGGAACTTTATATAAAAAGTAAAAAGTAGTGAAAGGGGGCCCCTGTCTCTGGGGCTCCCCCTGTGAGGAGGGTGCTGACTGTGCCCTCAGAGAACTCAGTGCCCACCCGGGGTCCCCCTCACATTCCTGGGTGCCTCTTTGTCCAGGAATGAAACGATGCTTTAAGGCTGGCCAGGGAAACAGCTGTGGTCAAGGCTCAAGGCTCAATGGTAGATTTTGGGAAGAGACTTTAATCCCACGGAGGTACATATCTTCGCTTATCAAATCTCCACCTCACCTTCAGGGAGCTCCAAGTTGTCAGACACAAACTCTTATTTTTGGTTTTCCACATTAGCTCATGCTTATTTATTGGATATTCAAATGTTGGAAACAAAACATACATGTAATAACCAATTTGAATTCAGACAAATTTGTGTAAAATTCACTGTTCATCATAATTCAC
>NW_021698105.1:0-2652 GCF_005190385.1 Monodon monoceros | reverse complement strand
GCCCTCTGGTGTGAGTTCACTCAGGCTTGGATCCCATAGCCTCGCTGTTCCTGGCTGCCTGCTGGGGGGTTCCATTTGCCGGATTCCTCAACATTTTTATTCCATGGGACCTGTTCTTTGAGGCTCCTCCTGCCTGCCTCACTCCCAGCCCCTCGTTGATGTGTGTTCTCTGGTTTGAGGCCACGTGTGCTGGGTTCGTCACCTTTCGCTGATGTGGCCCCACTGGTGTGAGGACACTCCAGCCTGGTTCCCATGCACTTGGTAATGTGGGCCCACTGGTGAGAGTTTGACCCATGTTGGGTTCCTCATACTTCTGTGAGGTGGGCCCTCTGCTCTGAGGTCACATCTGCCTGCTGGCGCACGCTGCCTTGGCAACGTCGGCCCTCTGGTAGCGGCTGGAGCCTGCTGGGACCCTACTCCCCTCGGTGATGAGGGCCCTCTTGTGTCAGGCCCTAACTGCTGGGTTCCCCACATTTTCTGATGTGTGCCCACTGGTGCAATGAGACTCCTGCCAGGTTCCCATCCCCATGGGGATGTGGGCCTTCTGCTCTGTCGTCCAAACGTCTGGGTTGCTCACAGTTTCAGGATGTGTGCCCTCTGCTGTGAGCTCACTCCGACCTGTATCCCATAATGTCGGTGCTCTCGGCCACCTGCTTGGAGGTTCCAAATTCTGGTTTCCTCACCTTTTTTATACTATGGGCCCTCTGTTGTGAGTCTCCTCCTGCATGCCTCACTCCCAGCCCCTTCGTGATGTGTGTCCCCTTGTTTGAGGCCACATGGGCTGGGTTCCTCACCTTTAGCTGATGTGGCCCCTCTGGTGTGAGGACACTCCTTCCTGTTTCGCATCCGCTTAGTGATGTGGGCCCTCTGGTGAGAGTCTGATCCTGATTGTGTTCCTCACACTTATGTGAGGTGGACCCTCTGCTCTGAGGTCACTCCTGCCTGGTTTACACACACTTCCTTTGCGACTTCGGCACTCTGGTGGCAGTTGGAGCCTGCTGAGAGCCTCCTTCCCACGGTGATGAGGGCCCTCTGGCGTCAGGCCCAAACTGCTGGGTACCCACATTTTCTGATACGTGCTAAGTGGTACGAGGACACTCCTGCCAGTTTCCCATGCCTATGGGGTTGTGGGCCTTGTGCTCTGGGGTCCCAACGTCTGGGTTGCTCACAGTTTCATGATGTGGCTCTCTGCTCTGAGTTCATTGTGGCCTGGATCCCATAGTCTCGGTGCTCTGGGCTGCCTGCTGGCAGGTTTCTACAGCTGGTTTCCTCACCTTTGTAATTCTATGGGCCCTGTGTTGTGTGGCTACTCCTGCCTGCCTCACTCCAAGGCTCTTGGACATGTGGTTCCTCTGGTTTAGGCCACATGTGCTGGGCTCCTCACCTTTCTATGATGTGACCACACTGGTGTGAGGACACTCCTGCCTGGTCTCGATCCCCTTGTTGATGTGGGCCATCTGGTGAGAGTTTTATCCTGGCTGGGTTCCTCACCCATCTGTGAGGTAAGCCCTCTGCTGTGAGGTCACTCCTGCCTGGCTGGCAAACGTTACCTTGGCGACGTGTGCCCTCAGTTGTGAGTTGGTGCCTGCTTGGAGTCTCCTCTCCTCGGTCATGAGGGCCCTCTGGCGTCAGGCCCTAACTCCTGGGCTCCCAAATTTTCTGATGTATACCCTGTGGTGCGAGTACACTCCTGCCAGGTTCCCAACCACATGAGAATGTGGGCCTTCAGCTCTGAGGTGCCAACGTCTGTGTTGCTCACAGTTTCATGATGAGGGCCCTCTGTTGTGAGTTCACTCAGGCCTGGATCCCATAGACTCGCTGCTCCTGGACGCCTGATAGGAGGTTCAAACCGCGGGATTCCTCACCTTTTTTATTCTATGGGCCCTCTGTTTTGAGGCTCCTCCTGCCTGCCTCACACCAAGCCCCTTGGTGATGTGTGTTCTCTGTTTTGAGGCCACGTGTCCTGGTTCCCACACCTTTCGTTGATGTGGGTCCACTGGTGTGAGAACACTCCTGCCTGGTTTCCAACCCATTGGTGATGTGGGCCCTCTGGTGAGTCTGATCTTGGTTGGGATCCTCACACTTCTGTGAGGTGGCCCTCTGCTCTAAGGTCACTCCTCCCTGGCTGGTACACCCCACCTTGGTGATGTCGGCCCTTTGGTGACAGTTGGAGCCTGCTGGGAGCCTCCTCCACTCGGTCATGAGTGCCCTCTGGCGTCAGGCCATAACTGCTGGGTACCCACATTTTCTGATACGTGCTAAGTGGTGCTAGGACACTCCTGCCAAGATCCCATCCCCATGGGGATGTGGGCCTTCAGCTCTGAAGTCCCAACGGCTGTGTTTCTCACAGTTTCATGACGTTGGCTTTCTGGTGTTAGTGCACTCAGACCTAGATCCCATGGCTTCTGTGCCGTGGGCTGCTTGCTGGGAGTTTCCAACTGTTGGATTCCTCATCTTTTTTATACTTTGGCCCCTGTGTTATGAGGCTCCTCTTGCCTGCGTCACTCCCAGCCCCTTGGTGATGTAGGTACTCTGGTTTGAGGCCACATGTGCCGGTCTCCTCACCTTTTAGTGATGTGGCCCCACTGGTGTGAGGACACTCCTACCTGGTTCCCATCCCCTTGGTGATATGGGTCCTCTGCTGAGAGCCTG
>NW_021698104.1:0-1719 GCF_005190385.1 Monodon monoceros | reverse complement strand
AAATAGGGTCTTACTGATGTCATTAATGATCAAGATGAGATCATATTGGATTAGGGTGTGCCCAAAATCCAATGAGAGTGTTCTTACAGGAAACACAAAGGATACACAGGAACAGAGAGAATAAGGTGATATGAACATAGAGGCAGGGATGGAGTGATGTGGCTACAAATCAAGGAAGGCTAAGGATCACTGGCAACCTCCAGAAGCTCGGAGAGAGGCAGCACGGAATGGTTTCTCTACATCAGTGATGTAGGTTATGATGTATGCAGTGTGAGAAGATCAAGTCTTTGTCATCTTTACGTCCTTAGACTAAGCCCTATAAGATTTGGAGACTAGTGTTAGAATCAGCTTCAGAGTATTCATCATCTCCCTTGGAATATTCAGATTATCATTTATGGAGCATTGTAAATATCGCTGCTGGATGCATTGGGTCAAGACAACTATTCTATTTAGGAGATTAACTCTCCTACATCTGGGATTATATCTATCTGGAAGGGTTTGAATGAATCTAATCTAAAACCCACTGATTTTTGTCACATTATTGTAAATAAATGGAGCATATTCATAAGGCATTTCCTCAGAGCACATGTGATAAGCCTCAAATAAGAAATGCGTCAGTTCATCAGTTATGTACAACATTATGTTGTCTTTGAGACTGATGCATCAAAAGTGCTTTAAATAAATAAATAAATAAAAGAAAAATAAATAAAAAGTGCTTTTATGTTCTTTAGAGGGTAGAAAGATCTTCATTTAAGTCAGCATCCAGAAACAGTCTGAGCATCCCATTTCTTAAAATAAAGATGTATAAAGTAAACTATATAAGCGGTTATGGAGCACGAAAGCTGAATATGAAATCTATTATTCATTTAAATGTTTTGCTACTTGAAGTGTGAGGAATTGACACATATTTTTAAAATTATATTGTTAACACCCATAATATTCTAAATACTACATAAGACTGTGAGAAAAAAGTCTGAAACCCCATCATAAAGTAGGTGGAGACTAGTGTTAAAATCAACTTCAAATCAGTTGGCTAGATTTCTGAGTGGTTATTACATTTAAAGGGAAATTAGTGTTGTAGGATTGGAACTTGTTAAAATTATGTCAGTTTTTGTCTCAAATATAGCATGGCTAGGGAAAGAAATTCAGAAATCACTTGATGACAGCTGTGTCTTAACAGAGATTTGGATTTATTTTAGAGGTCATTTGATGTCTTTGCTTCTGTTGTATCTCGTCAGTTGCTTTTGGTTGCTTATTTGAAAAATCAACAAATTGCTTGCATGACTCCTGTATTGTTCAAAATAATGTGAAAAAAATATATCAAATTATAGCATTGTTATTAAGGTTAAACTTACTAACACATGCACCTGGGCATATTAGTCCTACAAAACTGTTGGTTTATTTGCTTTTCATTTCTTTCCCCTCCTCTTTTCTCCTTGGCAATATGTTGGTGCTTAAGGATGTGACCTCTGTTTAGAATATTTACAAGTAAATGTAGCTGTGTCATTTAACAGCTCTAATAACTGGGAAGAGATATTCCACTCCTCTTTTCTTCAGTTTTCTCATCTGTAAATTGGGGATAATAATATCAGTGCTTACTTCTTAGGGTTTTTCCTGAGTATTAAAAAAGTTAAAACATGAATGAGTAATGCCTGGCTCATAATATAGGTTTAATAACTTTAGATACTCTTAATGCCTAGAAACAGAGGATGTGATTTC
>NW_021698103.1:0-29263 GCF_005190385.1 Monodon monoceros | reverse complement strand
ATATCAGAAGGTGGTTTGTATATTCGGAAGATGGAAAAATTGTATATATTTGTAATACAAACTACAAAATATAAAGTTTGACAGTATATTTTTGATCGTTAAGTCATGTCAGTTGTGAAACACTAACACAGTCTATGTAAAGACCTACGAATGATCAGTAAGACTTTGTTCTTAATTTCTAATGCATGAATGAACTGGTAAAGGAAGGTGAAGACCCTGATGCATGACCTGGTATTTTAAGTTAATGATGTGAAACAGATAGATGATCTGCTCAATGTCTGTATAAACAAAGACCTATCTTATATAAGACAAAATAATTAAAATTTCAAAAGCCATATATAATTAGTTCTTATAGAACTGAAGTTAATTTCTTTGTTGTTTGTCAAGGTCTTTTAGTCTGTATGAGGGCTCACTTTCTCTAAGAATTCTATATAATAATCTTTGGATTGAATTCCTGGTATAGATTATGACCTCCTGTAGCCATGGACCTTTTCTATGAAAGCTAATAGGAATACATTATCTTATTCAGTTTTGTTCAGCAATCAAATATTTATTGAATTCATACTCTTAGCTAGGCCCTGGATATAAGAAAATGAAGTTGGTACAGTGTCTTAATATTTAACTTGATATTACAGGTCTTGTTTTTTATGATACAGTCTTGAAATATTAAAATATCCTTGGTAAAAATACCCAAGATTCTTAATAAAACAACCCATTTTAAAATTTGGAACTGCATGTTAAAGCATCATATTTTATTTAGGACTTCACACAATTAGCCTATTTACAAACATTATGTTTTTATATTAAGGACCAATGAGCATTTTTTTTTTCAGGTCATGTGAATTCTAAGAATTTATTTGCCAAGTTAAAAAAGTTTGATTTCTGTTTGTTACAAAATGATGAGATTTTTGTCTCATTTGGAAATCTTATAATTTACAGTTTAGATTCTTTATAAATAGTAGACTTTGTGTGTGTGCATGTGTGTAAATAGAGCAAGGAAGAGATAGGTGCAAGAGAAAGGAAAGAACCTGCGAAACCGTGCTGTCATGGTTTCTTCTGATCTTCATAAAGTACGAGAGATACTTGCAAGTTGATTTGTACTCTAAACAATGCCTGTTCATTTGGCTTTAGGAATGCTCCATAAAATGCTTTTTCTTAAATAAGAATTTCCCACTCTAATATTGTCATCAGTAGCTTATAAAAATTCACTTGAGTTTTGCTTGCATTTTTTATACTATATGTACATAAATGATCTCTCTACAGAGTAAATTACACTTTTATTGGGCAATAAGAATTTTGACTCCCCCCACCCCTGCAATTTTTCAGCTAAAGACTGTTTTATTGAATTTTTTACTTAGGATTTTACTTATTTATCTTTGACTCTTTTCGCCCATTCCTCGGACTCCCACTTCCCACCTCTGGAAACCAGCAATCTGTTCTCTGTAGTTATGAGCTTAGGTGTTTGTTTTTTTTTTTTTTTAAAGATTCCACATGTGAGAGAGATCATATGGTTTTCGTCTTTCTCTGTCAGACTTAATTTATTTAGCATAATGCCCTTGAGGTCCATCCATGTTGTTGCAAATGGCAACATTTCATTTTTTTGTAGGGCTGGATAATATTCCATTGTGTATATATGTACCACAATTTCTTTATCCATCTATCAATGGATACTTAGGTTGTTTTCATATCTTGGCTATTGTAAATAGTACTGCAGTGAACGTGGGGGTGTGGATGTCTTTTCCAGTCAGTGTTTTCATTTTCCTTGGATAAATACCTCGAAGTGGAATTGTTGGATCACATAGTAGTTCTTTTTGATTTTTGGAGGAACCTCCGTACTGTGTACTGTAGTGGCTGCACCAATTTACATTCCCACCAGAGTTGCAGTAGAGTTTCCTTTTCTCCACATCCTTGCTAACATTTGTTGTTTTTTGTCTTTTTGATAATAGTCATTCCAACAGGTATGAGGTGATACCATATTACAGTTTTGATTTTCATTCCCCTGGTAATTATTAATATTGGACATCTTTTCATGTACTTTTGTCCATCTATACGTCTTTTTTGGAAAGATGTCTATTCAGGTCTACTGCCTATTTTTATCTCACAGGTTTTGTTTGTTTTGTTTTGCTATTAAGTTGTATGAGTTCTTTATATATTTTGGATACTAACCCCTTATCAGATATATGATTACATATATTTTCTCCCATTCAGTAGGTTGCCTTTTCATTTTGTTAATGGTTTCCTTCGTTGTGCAAAAACTTTTTAGTTTGATGTAGTCCCACTTTTTAATTTTTGCTTGTGTTGTTTTTACATTTGGCATCAGATTCAAAAAATATCTTCAAAACCTATGTCAGAGAGCTTATTGCCTATGTTTTCTTCTAGGAGTTTTATGGTTTCAGGTCTTACGTTTAAGTCTTTAATCCATTTTGAGTTAACTTTTTTTTTTTTATGGTGTAAGATAGTGGTCCAGTTTCATTCTTTTGCATATGGCTATCCAGTTTTCCCAACAATTTTTATAAGATAGACTGTTCTTTTCCCATTGTACATTCTTGGCTCCTTTGTTGTAAATTAATTGAACATATAAGCATGGGTATATTTCTAGGCTCTCTATTCTGTTACACTGATCTGTGTCTGGTTTTTTTTTTTTTTTTTTGCGGTACTCGGGCCTCTCACTGTTGTGGCCTCTCCCGTGGCGGAGCACAGGCTCCGGACGCGCAGGCTCAGCGGCCATGGCTCACGGGCCCAGCCGCTCCGCGACATGTGGGATCTTCCTGGACCGGGGCACGAACCCGTGTCCCCTGCATCGGCAGGCGGACTCTCAACCACTGCGCCCACCAGGGAAGCCCTGTGTGTCTGTTTTAATGCCAGTACCATACTGATTAAATTACTACAGATGTGTAATATAGTTTGAAATCAGAGAGTGTGTTGCCTCCAGCTTTGTTCTTTCTCAAGATTGCTTTGGCTACTCAGGGTCTTTTGTGGTTCTATACAAAGTTTAGGATCATTTTTTCTATTTCTGTGAAAAAATGCCATTGGAAATTTGATAAGGATTGCACTGAATCTGTAGATTGCTTTGGGTTGTATGGACATTTTAATTATATTATTCTAATCCATTAACATGGACTCTTTCTCCATTTTTTTTTTTAGTGTCTTCAGTTTCTTTCCTTAAGGTCTTGTGGTTTTTAGTGTATAGTTTTTTCACCTCCCTTGTTGAATTTTTTCTTAGATATTTTATTTGTTGTGATGCAATTGTAAATGGGATTGTGTTCTGATAGTTGGTTATTAATGTATAGAATTGCAATTGGTAAAAACAACCAACCCAATCCAAAGATGGGCAGAAGACCTAAATAGACATTTATCCAAAGACGATACACAGATTGCCAACAAACACGTGAAAGAATGCTCAACATCATTAATCATTAGAGAAATGCAAATCAAAACTACAGTGAGATATCATCTCACACCGGTCAGAATGGCCATCATCAAAAACTCTACAAACAGTAAATGCTGGAGAGGGTGTGGAGAAAAGGGAACCCACTTGCATTGTTGGTAGGAATGTAAATTGATACAGGCACTATGGAGAACAGTATGGAGGTTCCTTAAAAAATTAAAAATAGAACTACCATATGACCCAGCAGTCCCACTACTGGGCACATACCCTGAGTAAACCATAATTCAAAAAGAGTCAAGTACCACAATGTTCATTGCAGCTGTGTTTACAAAAGTCAGGACATGGAAGCAACCTAAGTGTCCATTGACAGATGAATGGATAAAGAAGACGTGGCACGTATATATAATGGACTATTAGCCATAAAAAGAAATGAAATTGAGTTATTTGTAGTGAGGTGGATGGACCTAGAGTCTGTCATACAGAGTGAAGTAAGTCAGAAAGAGAAAAACAAATACCATATGCAAACACATATATATGGAATCTTAAAAAAAAAAAAAAAAAAAAGGTCATGAAGAACCTAGGGGCAGGATGGGAATAAAGACGCTGGCCTACTAGAGAATGGATTTGAGGACACGGGGAGGGAGAAAGGTAATAAGCTGGGACAAAGTGAAAGAGTGGCATGGACATATATACACTACCAAATGTAAAATAGATAGCTAGTGGGAAGCAGTCACAGAGCACAAGAATATCAGCTCGGTGCTTTGTGACCACCTAGAGGGGTGTGATTGGGAGGGAGGGAGACACAAGAGGGAAGAGATATGGGGACATATGTATATGTATAGCTGATTCACTTTGTTATAAAGCAGAAACTAACACACCATTGTAAAGCAATTATACTCCAACAAAGATGTTAAAAAAATGCAATTGTTTTTTTAAATATTGATTTTCTATCCTGCAACATTACTGAATTTATTAGTTGTAACAGTGTTTTGTTGGATTCTTTCGGGTTTTCTGTATATGATATCATTTCATCTGCAAATAATGACAGTTTTACTTCTACCTTTCCAATTTGGGTGCCTTTTACTTCTTTTTCTTGCCAGGTTGCTCTTGCTAGGATTTCTAATACTATGTTGAATAAAACTGATAAGAGTGGTTGTATTGTCTTGTTTTAATCTTAGATGAAAAACTTTCAGCTTTTCACCTTTAAGTATGTTAGCTGTGGGCTTGTCATATATGGCCTTTATTATGTTGAGGTACATTTCCTCTGTACGTGCTTTGTTGAGAGTTTCTATCATAAATGGATGCTAAATTTTTTGATTTTGAATTATTTCAAATTATTTTTCTGCATCTGTTGGGATGACTATATTATTTTTATCCTAAATTTTGTTCATGTGATACCACATTGGCTGAATTGTGGCTGTTGAACCATCTGTGCATTCCTGTAATAAGTTCCAGTTGATCACGGTGTATGATTCTTTTAATATATTATTGAATTCAGTTTGCTAATATTTTGTTGAGGATTTTTTTTTTTGTCTCTGTTCATCTGGGATATTTGCCTGTAATTTTTTTTTCTTGTGGCATCCTTGACTGTTTTTGGTATCATGGTAATGCTGACCTCATAAATTGAGTTTGGAAGAGTTCCCTCCTCTTCTATTTTTTTTTTTTTTTTTTTTGTGGTACATGGGCCTCTCACTGCTGCGGCCTCTTCCATTGCAGAGCACAGGCTCCGGACACGCAGGCTCAGCGGCCATGGCTTACGGGCCTCACCGCTCCATGGCATGTGGGATCTTCCCGGACTGCGGCACGAACCTGTGTCCCCTGCATCGGCAGGTGGATTCTCAACCACTGCGCCACCAGGGAAGCCCATCCTCTTCTATTTTTTGCAAAAGTTTGAGAAGGATTAGTATTAATTCTTCTTTGAATGTTTGGTAGAATTCACCAGTGAAGCCATCTGGTCATGGACTTTTGTTTGTTGTGAAGTTTTTGATTACTAGTTCAATCTCCTTAATAATAATCAGTCTATCCAGATTTTCTATATCATGATTCAGTCTTGGTAGGTTGTATGTTTCCAGGTATTTATCCATTTCACATAGGTTATCCAATTTGTGGGTGTTGTAATTGTACATAGTGGTCTCTTATGATCCTTTTTATTTTTGTGTTATCAGTTGTAATAGCTCCTCTTTTATTTCTGATTTCATTTATTAGAGTCCTCTCTCTTTTTTTCTTGGTGGGTCAAGCTAAAGGTTTGTCAACTTCATTTATCTTTTCAAAGAACCAGGTCTTACTTTTCTTCTTTTTTTCTATTGTCTTTTTATTCGCTCTTTCACTTCTATGCTAATCTTTGTTGTTTTCTTCCTTCTACTGACTTTGGGCTTTGTTTGTTCTTTTTCTAGTTCCTTCCTGTGTAACGATATGTTGTTTGAGATGTTTATTGTTTCTTGAAGTAGACATCTGTTAATGATCAAATTCCCTCTTTGAACTGCTTTAGCTGCATCCCATTAATTCTGGTAGTTTATGTTTCCATTTTCATTTGTCTTAAGGTTAATTTTTTATTTCTCTTTTGATTTTTGTTTTGATCCATTGGTTGTACAGTTTTATGTTGCTTTTAATCTCCACATTTTTTAATTTTCCAGTGTCCTTTGTGCAATTGCTTTTTTGTTTCATGTTGTTTTGGTTAGAACAGGTGCTTGATAAGATTTCAGTCCTCTTAAATTCATTAATATTTGTTTTGTGGCCTAATATATGATCTATCCTAAAGAATATTCCATGTGCACTTGAGAAGAATGTGTGTTCTGTGCTTTTGGATTAAATATTCTTTACATATCGTTTAAACCTATCTGGTCTAACATGTCGTTTAAGGCCAATGTTTCCTTATTGATTTTTTCCTCTGGATGATCTATCCATTGATGTAAGTGGGATATTATAACTCCCTCCTATTATTGTATTGCTGTCTGTTTCTCCCTTTAGGTCTGTTACTATTTGTTTTATATATATAGGTGCTCCTGTATTGGGTGCATAATATTTACAAATGTTATATCCTCTTGGTGGATTGATCCCTTTACCATTATATAACACTTTTCTTTGTCTCTTAATACATTCTTTTTTTAAGTTGATTTGTCTGGTATAAGTAGCACTGTCCCAGCTTTCTTTTGGTTTCCATTTGCATGAAATATCTTTTTCCATCCCTATACTTTCAGTCTGTGTTTGTCCTTATATCTAAAATGAGTTCTCTTGTAGGCAGCATATAGATGAGTCTTGTTTTTTAATCCATTTAGTTTATTAGGGACCAGTGTTCATATATTTATACATAAACGTATGTAGGTGTCTTTCTTATGTGTTTTTGTGTGTGTGTGTGTGTGTGTTTATGAATTTGAATCAAAAGTTTCAAAGAGCAACACTTATTCTTAACTACGCATACATTGAACTTGATATTTCACTTTTGAAAAACTGATGATCATGATCCCCTAATGATTCATAACCTGCAGTGTTTGAGAAACACTGTCAAAGAGTATTCTTTGGGACCCTATCAGTATTATTTCTGTTTTTGTCCTGATTTGTACGGTAAACACCCTCATCAAACCTAGAATATTTGAGCTGGTTCACAATGTCTTTTTATATGACCTAAAGAGTAAAATAGTGGGATACGTTCTCTCAGAATTTTACATTGCTTATGTTTGCCTGTATTCTAGAATACTGGAAGTTAGAGTTTGTATTTTTTGGTCTGTTTTAAACTTTATGGAATTTTATATTTCAGAGTTAACATGTACATTTTAGCTAAAATTTCTCTACTAGATATCTAACATAATTTGAAGTGGTGAGTCATAATCAACAGGCTATTAAGTGCATTGTACCTTTTATTCTCAGGGGTAGATAACCATTTTGCTCTGATTAGAAATATTAATTCAGAAACATTTTGTATTTTGCTTTCTTATGTGATCAATCTTATAAAATGTGTAAAATATTTCTTTCCTGAGACCCAGGATTAAGAACACTTATTTAAGCAGTTTTAATTTATTAATAACTATCTATATGAGAAACAAAAAAATTGCCTAATTATTCACCATCGTTAGGCTGACTTATTTGAAATATAGTTAAATATACTCCTTTAAAATTAAAGATCCAATAAACTTAAACTTATTCTTTGAAGTAATTAAAACTGACTCAGTTTTAATTGTAAAGTGATCTCAATTCCCCATTCTTATTTCAAAGCACATACTTCTTACATTTAGTCAGATTTTTGCTTTTCAAACCCTTTTGTATTAATAAAAATGCTATGTAAATGAGGAGGGTTTTTTTCCCCTAAAACCCTGATTTTTTCCCTCACAAAATTAATATTAGAAACAGGATCTATTATGCCATAATTAGAACATAGACTTTTCCTTTTATCAAAAAACTAAGAGAATTCAATTGACTAATTTAATTTGAGTAAGAGTTCAAATGTCTGCTGCAAAAGTTATTAGAAATGTCCTGGGAGTAACATTTCTAAAAAATCTAAATAGAAGACATTTAGAGAATGGGAGTGGTGGATTAAGATAGGTGATGTTATTACTGTGTCGTAGCTTTCCTGTGAACTGATGTTACCCTTTTGGATGCAGCAGTCTCTCTGACATCAGTTTACTCAGTAAATTAAGTGAATATGAGGCGACTGCGATAAAAAGTGTCAAACACATAGAGCAGGCGTACAATTTGATGACATCAAGTAAGACACTAGGTTTTAAAATATTTTTTGCTCTCATGACCTGAGTTGTTTTAAGCCTTGGATGCTGGGAGTCCTGGGATAATATTCTTTCCTATTCTGCTAGAATAGACAACATAAATATTTAAAAATTAGCCTTATTGTGGAATTTGTGATTTATTAAAAATAATTATTTCATAAAATTTGAGTGTAGATAATGTTTTTCTTCCTTGAAATGCTTGCTTTTATTGTGTTATTTAAAATTTTATAGTCTATTTTTTAAGAGCAGTTTTAGTTTTAGAGAAAAATTGAGCTGAAAGTACAGTTCCCATATACCTTCTGCCACCACTGCTTCCCCCCATTTCAATTAAAGTTGAATAGCCAATATTGATACATTATTCTTTTTATAGATTTATTTATTTTATTTATTTATTTTTGGCTGCGTTGGGTCTTCATTTCTGCATGTGGGCTTTCTCTAGTTGCGGCGAGCAGGGGCTACTCTTCGTTGCGGTGTGTGGGCTTCTCATTGTGGTGGCTTCTCTTGTTGCAGAGCACGAGCTCTAGGCACGCGGACTTCAGTAGTTGTGGCACGCAGGCTCAGTAGTTGTGGCTCACGGGCTCTAGAGCACAGGCTCAGTAGTTGTGGCACACGGGCTTAGTTGCTCTGCAGCATGTGGGATCTTCCCGGACCAGGGCTGGAACCCGTGTCCCCTGCCTTGGCAGGCGGATACTTAAGCACTGCGCCACCAGGGAAGTCCCGATACATTATTTTTAACTAAAGTCCTTAACTTACATTAGCCGCTCATTCTTGGTGCTGTATATTCTATGGGTATTGACAAATGTATAATGACAGGTATCTACCATTGTAGTATCATGCAGAGTAGTTTCACTGCCCTAAAAATCTTCTGTGTTCTAACTGTTCATCCCTTCACTTCTCCTGAACCCCTGGAAACCACTGACCTTTTTGCTGTTTCCATAGTTTTAACCTTTTCCAAGATATCATGTAGTTGGAATTATACAGTATATAGCCTTTCTGGTTGGCTTCCTTCACTTAGTAATACGCATTTAAGGTTCTTCCATGGGTTTCTGTGGCTCCATAACTCATTCTTTTTATTTTGCTGAATAATATTCCATTCTCTGGATGTACCACAGTTTGTTTATCCAGTCACTTAACGAAGAACACTTTAGTTGTCTTGAAGTTTTGACAATTATGAATAAAGTTTCTATAAGCATTCACGTGTGGGTTTTTGTGTGGATGTAAGTATTCAACTCATTGGTTAAATACTAAGAAACATGATTGCTAGAACATATGGTAGGAGTATTTTAGTTTCGTGAGAAATTGTCAAATTGTCATCCCATGTGGCTGTGTCATTTTGCATTCCCACCAGCAACGAATGAGAATTCTCATTGCTCATCCTCAACAGCATTTGGTGTTTGACAACACTAATGTGTTGGGATTTTGGCCATTCTAATAGGTGTATAGTGGTATCTCGTTTTAATTTGCGTTTCCCTGATAACATATGCTGATTTGACATCTAGATGTCTTTTTTGTTGAGTTCTCTGTTTAGATTTTTTTGTTCATTTTTAAATTGAATTCTTTGTTTTCTTATTGTTGAGTTCTAAGAATTCTTTGTATAGTGTGTTTATCAGTCCTTTATCACATAGGTGTTTTTCAAAGATTTTCTCCCACAATGTGGCTTGTCTGTTTGTTGTCTTTAAACATTTATTTTAAAAATTTTCACTCATAGACTCTCCATATTTTTTAAATCTCTATTTTCTTTCTTACCTAAAGTATCTACTCTTAATTTATTGAGAATGACCCAAGAAAGTCTACTACTTAACTAAATAGTGAAGTATATTTTCACAAAGTTTAGCACAAATAATTGGCCTGTTTACAGAGTTTATATATGTAAAAACATTCATAAAAGTTTAACATCTGATTTGAAAGCACAGGGCATTTGTTGTGTCTTGCTTTGGGAAGCTTTACATTGAACCCACTGATTTCTGTGGGCCAGTTAGAATTTTTCATCCACCTTAGTTTGCACTTCTAATAGCATTTCTCAAACTATATTCCGTGGAATTTGAATATTTTTCAAGGTGTATATAGATTTTTACACACTAAGTTTTTATTCCTTAGTCATATATTTTGGGAAATATTCATACTTTATCTCAGCATTTGAAGACTTGCAATGCATATTAAATCTTTAAAAGAAAGTCTGTATAGTAAAGAAATGTATTTTATTTGTTTAATGCAATGGTCCCAGAAGTCTTTGATGATGGAACCTTTTTGGGGTGAACACTTACTGTAGCTTTCACAATGCTGTTCTGCAGAAAAGTAGTGAGGAAAATGATGCCCTGAAGTTGCATCCACTGGGAAATTCCCTTCACCTAGTGCCAAAGGGAAGATAAAAAGTTAAAATATGTAATTTTTAGTATGAGAATAAAGGGATTTAAAAAATTCTGTTATTATTGATAGTGTCCAGTTGTATTACACATAGCTTTTGATATCAAGGAACATGGAGTTACTACTTAATGGCTTTCCAATCAAAATAAAATCATTTTGCTCTTCTTGTGTAAAAAAGGGGTTTGAAACTTAAGGGTTTTGATTTGTCTCACAAATAAATTCTCCTTGAAGGAGTATTGTTTTCTTTGGTGGTGAGGACTTCCTCTTTGATTTTATTAGATTTTTCCAGTGAAAATGTCTTTGGGTGGCCTTTTAGGCTGGGGGGTTGATACAAAATATTAATTTACCTTTTCTGATAACTAGTTACTGCAGTTCTCTTATTTAAACCCCATCTTATGGTTTCCTCTGTAGATCTGGTGAAATGAGTAGAAGTGACAGATGTGCTTTTCTGAGGGTTGCTTTTGAAAAACGTAACCATGTTTCTCTGAAGTCTTGGATTGATGAGAACCTTAGCATTTTTCATTAGTTGAACTGAAATGAACCTGAAATATAATTGCATTAAAATTTGTATTTGTCACTTTAGAGACTGATATTTCAAAGGTTTTCTTTCTGATTGAAGACTCTGAGCCTTTAATGCCAAGTTATGATTTATGAACATGGCATGGAAAAAATAGAACATCTTCCTTTTGGTTTTTCATTATTCCTTAAAGTATTTTATGCTTTTGAAACTTACAGATTAAATTTATACCTAGTGTTCTTTGCGTTTCCTCGTATGCTTATTCTCTTTCTTTGAATATTTTGCTTTTGCTGCATCGTTAAATTTTTTCAGTACATACATTATGTGGTTAATTATTTTCATGTTGTAGGAGATAGTTGAGGATGGTTTGTAACTGATTGGCTTTTAAAAATGATTTCTTAAAGAAAGGAGGAAATGGGGAAAACTTGTTTATTTCAACCTTTTATCAAATAATGGGTATTAGAATAACTAGGTAAGAGCCCTGAGTGATGCAGTAATTATCTAAAGGATTTTCTTTTTCTTCCCAGTGTTTTTAACATACAAACTTCGCTTTTGCTTAATATAATTTGTTTTGTTTGGGAAATAAGGCAAATTAAATGACCTTTGACCTTTTTTCAAGTTCTTTCTAAGAAAATGCCAACATTATTAGCCGCTTTAAAGAGGATTTATTATACAATGAATGATTTTTTTCCACCCATAAAACAGAATAAAAAGACTGCTGTAAGGTGAATTCAAATTACTTGTAAGAATGAGTAACATGGTTTAATGGTGGTAAGCTCTGAGGTATATGCTGTGCTATAGTGGAAAAGGGATATGAACCAGAATGCAAGGAAACTGGTTTTTAGATCCTGAAATACATCTAGCGTACACCCCCCGAAGACCTTTGTACTTGCTGCTTCCTTCTTCTGGAATTCTCTTCTTAGTTGACCCCTCCCAATGTATGCAGTATTTTACTCAGGTTTCTCCTAATGTTTCCCCTTCTGAGATTACTACACTAGCCACTACCTTATTTAATATAATACGCATCACTTTTTTTTTGCGGTATGCGGGCCTCTCACTGTTGTGGCCTCTCCCGTTGCGGAGCACAGGCTCCGGACACGCAGGCTCAGCGGCCATGGCTCACGGGCGCAGCCGCTCCGCGGCCTGTGGGATCTTCCCAGACCAGGGCACGAACCCGTGTCCCCTGCATCGGCGGGCAGACTCTCAACCACTGCGCCACCAGGGAAGGCCTACTCATCACTTTTTATTCTCATTTTAACTCTATTTTATTTTACTTCATTGCTCTTACTCCTGTCATTATATTATACATTTATTTGTTTTTCACTTTTTTTGTTATCTCTGTTAAAATGTAAGTTAAGAGTGCAGGGCCAGTGCTTTTGTTCTTTGCTTTATCTCTTAATCGTTTTTGTATCTACCATAGGTTTTTGCTTACAGGTTAAAGACTTAAATATAAGACCTGAAACCATAAAACTCCTGTAAGAATAGGTGGTAAGCTCCTTGACATCATTCTTGGCAGTCTGGTAAAAAGAACTCACAAGAGCAGATATTCTAGATCATTTCATAGAACTTATAGACACTAAGAATATATTGTAGGAAATACTTTAAGACATTGGTTCAACCATTTTAAAGATGTACCTTTAAAAGTATTTATTTCTTACAAAAAATTTTTCCATTGGACTCTAGGAGTCAAGAGCCTTGGGTTCTAATTTCTAATTGATTTGTGATTGTAACTGGGCAGATTGCCTAACCTATTTGAGACTTGTGTTTCACATTTGCCTAGAATAAAGAACACTATAATTTTTTTCAGCCCCACAATTACAGGATTTTGTGAAATATCGTATGTCCTTGATTCTAAGATATGTGTTTTAACTTACTGAAGGTAGTATAACTCTTAAATTGACAAGTATCTTTAAAGTGATATTTGTTCTTATTTTACATATGTAGCTTTTATTAATCAATGGTTTCATATTTATAATCAGCAGTGTCTCAGATTTAAGGAGAAATGTCAGTTATCTATTTTAGCGGTGTGTATTTAAAAGTAACATTTAATAATCTCAGATTAAAATTTAGTTGCAGAGTTCCACATTTTGCATGCACATATATTTTCTGTAATGTTTATAAATGTCTTTACATGGAGAACATGATGGTAATACAAATCATACACTTTTTTTTAATGAATTAACTATTAACAAAATATAAACTTGAAACTGTATTTTATGGAACCATACTATCCCTGAATTATGACTAAGAAATTGAGGTGGTAGAAAAAAATACTAGAAATAGACTTGTTTGTAAACTTTGAATCTAATTTTCGCTTTGCCACCAAATTGTTATGTTGGCCAAGTTGCTTAACTTTTCTGTTAATTTTTTTGATTAGAATTAAATTATCTGCCCTCTAATTTTAAGACCCAAATGTTGTAATAAAACTCTTCAAAGATTATATGTTTTCAAGACCTTTGAAAATTTTGAAGCCTTATACAAATGCATGATTTGGCCCTGTTTGTAGCTCTAAAGTTTTCTGTTTTTTCCCTCCTTCTCTTAGTGAAAAAAGAAAAAAAAGAATAAGAATACTCTCCTACCTGAAATAACACTGAGCTTCCCTTTTCATGAATATCTTCTAACAAAGCTAAGGAAAAAAATAATGGAATATTATATGTGAAGTTCTTATGGCTTTAAAACTTACACTGGATTTTTAAAATTAAACTTTTACTTTTGAGATAATAGATTCACGTGCAGTTTTAAGAAATAATACAGAGAGATCCTTGGCACCCTTTGCTCATTTTCCCCAACGGTAAATCTTACAAAATTATACTTCAGCATCACAGTCAGCATATTGACATTAATAAAGTCAAGGTCCAGAATAATTTGTTTGCTACAAAGAGCCCTCTAGTTGCCCTTTCATACGCATACCCACTGCCTCTGCCCCCAGCCCCCATCTGCTCTTACACCCAGCAACCACTAATCTCTTCCATTTCTACAGTTTTGTCAATGCAAGAATTTTATATAAAGGGAAACATACAATATGTGACCTTTGGGGATTTTTTTTTTCTCTCATGGTAATTTCCTAGTGTAGTTGCATGTATCAGTATTTGTTCATTTTAATTCCAGAGTAGTATTTCATTGTACTGTACCAGTTAATTTAATCATTCCTCTGATGAAAAACATCTGGGTTGCTTCCGGTTTGGGAATAAAACCGGAAGCTGCTATGAATATTTGTGTACAGATTTTTGTGTGTGAACGTAAGTTTTCATTTCTCTGAGGTAAATGCCTAAGAGTGCAGTTGCTGAGTCATATGGTAATTGAAGGATTAGTTTTATGAGGTACTGCCGAATTGTTTTCTGGAGTGGTTGTACCACTCTACACTCCAGTCAGTAATATATGAGTGATCCAGACATTGATGAGTGATCTAGTTTCTCTGCCTCTTTTCCTGCATTTGGTGCTGCTGTCGTTTTGTTTGTTTGAGGCCTTCTAGTAGGTGTGTAATGGCATCTCTTTATGACTTCCATTTGCATTTCACTAATGACTGATGATGCAGAACAGTTTTCATGTGCTTGTTTCCCATGTGTTTCCTCTTTGGTGAAATGATTGTTCATGCCTTTGCCCATTTTATCATTAGATTACTTATTGTTTCCTGTTGAATTTTAAGAGTTCTTTATAGATACTCATCCTTTATTAGATATGTGCTTCACAAATATTTTTCTCACAGTACTGTAACTTGTCTTTTCATCCTTTTACTAGGGTCTTGTGCAGAAAAAAGTTTTAAATCTTGAACAAAGTCCAGTTTATCAAAATTTCCCTTTATGGATTGTGCTTTTGGTGTGAAGTTTAAAAACTATTTGACTAGCCCTTTATTCTGAAGATTTTCTCCTATATTTATTTTCCTAAAAGTTTCATAGCTTTAGGTTTTACACTAAGGTCCATGGCCCGTTTTGAGTTAAGTTTTGTGTAGGGTATGAGGTGTAGTTTGAAATTTTTTTTTTTTTTTTTGCCAATGGATTCTGTATTGCTCCTGTACCATTTGTTGATAATGCTGTTTGTCCTTCCTCCATTAGATTGTATTTGCAACGTTTTCAAAAATTAGTTGGGCATATTTTTGTGTGTATACTTCTGGGTTTAGATTCTGTTCCATTGCCCAATGTGTGTATTTCTTTGCCAATTCCATACTGTTTTGTTCATGTAGTAGGCCTGAAGAGTAGAGATTGATTTTTTCCACTGTATTATTTTTTTAAGATTGTTTATTCTAGGGCCTGTTCCTTTCTATATAGATTTTAGAATTAGCTTATATGTCTACAAATAACATTGCTGGGATTTTGAAGGAAATTGCATTGAACTTAAAGATTGATTTGGGAGTTGGCGTCTTTACTTCATTGTGCCTTATAATACATGAAAATGAGGTGTTTCTCCATTTCATTTAAATATTCTTTGATTTCTTAGCATTTTCTAATTTTCTGCATATAGGTGCTGTACTTGTTTTGTTAACTTTATAGCTAAATAGTTCATTTTCTTTGTGTGATTATACATAATATTTTAATTTTGGTTTCCACATGTTCCTTTTTGGCATATAGAAATTTAATTTTCTGTGTTAGTCTTGTATCCTGTGACTTTGCTGAACTAACTGAACAGTTTTAAGAGTTTTTTTGGCAAATCTGTTGGAATTTTCCATGTAGAGAAGCATTCATCTCCAAATAGAGATACTTTTATTTCTTTTTACTGTCCTATTGCAGTGGCTAGAACTTTCAGTGCTATGTTGAATAAGAGTAGTAAGAGCAGACAGCCTTGCCTTGTTCACATCTTAGGAGGAAAGCATTTGATGAGAATTTTTATCATGAAATGATGTTGGATTATGTCAGATGATTTGTCTACATCAATTTACATCATCTTATGATTTCTCTTATTTAGTCTGTTGATATGGTAGATTACATTGATTGATTTATAAATATTGAACAGGCCTGTGTACTTGGAATAAATTCCAGTGGTCATTGTATATAATTCTTTTTATATTCATATATTGCTGGATTTGATTTGCTAATATTTTGTTGAGAAGTTTTACATCTAAATTTATGAGAGGTACTGGTCTATAGTTCCTCCCCCCTTTGTTATACTGTGTTGTGGATCTGTTGTGCTTTGGACTCCTTTTGTTTTGGTATCAGAGTAATAGTCCTGAAATAAGTGGGCACATTTTTCCTCCTTTTTGATTTTCTGGAACAGATGGTGTAAAATCTATATTAATTCTGCTTTCAATGTTTGATAGAATTCTCCTGTGAAACCATCTGGGCTTGAAGATTTTCTCTGTCATCTTAACTATAGCATTGAGTTCATCCAATGAGTTTATTTCGTTTATAATATTTTTTCAGTTCTATGCTTTCTATTTGATTATTTTAAAAAACTTATTAATTTGTGTTAACAAAACTTTAATGGCTTGTTGAAGCATGTGTTGCAGCTGCTTTAAAATCCTTGTCATCTGTTTCATCTTGGCTTGACATTTGTTGGTTTTTTTCTCATTCATGTTGTGCTTTCCTGGTTCTTGGTATGGCAGTGATTTTTTTCAATTATATCCTGATATTATGAGACTCTTGATCCCATTGAATTTTATATATATATATATTTAAATCAGCTAGGCCTCCTGTTGAAGTGTAACCCAAGGGTTGGGTGTTTGAGTATGTTCAGATTCCCACTAGGTTCCTCGCCAAACCATACTCCAGGACCCCTGTAGCAAAAGTAGGACACTGACTCCCACTGCCTTGTTGCAGATGGTAGGTTGGATATTCACCTTCCCGTCTTGGGGTTTTGGGTTATAGTGTCAGTTTCCTGCTGAGCCTGCCACCATCAGGGTCGGGATGGAAGGAGTGGAGTGCCAACTAGCTCTGCATCCCACTACCTCCGTTGGCCTTGTGAATTCAGAGTTGGGACTCTGCTTCCCCCTGAGCACTGCTGACACCAGGGGAGTGGGGAATAGGAGTGTTGACCAGCCCTGCTTGGCACTGCAGGGTGGGTATGGAGATTCAGCTCCCCACTGGGCCTCAGTGACACTAAGGGAAGAGGGAAAGTGAAGCGGGGGCTAGTCTCCCCTTGTGCAGTCTTGGTCAGTCTCATTGATTGTGAGGGAGTTGAGGCTCAGCTCCTTCGTGGACTGCACTGACAGTAGGAATCATGGTGACTCGCTCTGCCTGGGACTGCCTTCTTAGTACATCTCATTGCTGCTGGGTAGGGGAGGAGGCTCAGCTTTTTGCTCTGCCTTACAGATGCTACTTCACTGGGGGCATTCTAGCAACTGAGGAGAATGAGCAACAGAGGGGAATCTAAGATCAGCTTCCCTCTCAGCCCACTGACAGTTTCCCAGCAGGGGAGTTAGTGCACCCCTTGGTTTTCCCTGGTGGAGGATGGAAGATCAGCCTGCCCGCCCAATTTCCTGATTGATTGCTGGTGGGTGAATGAGGCTGACTGCTTCTGTGTGTGAAGGATAGGGTGGGGAGCGGGGTGAGGCTGGAACTTTAACTTCTCATTTGGCCTGCTGAAAGTGGAGCATGGTTTTTCCATTAGTGATTGGCTGGAGGGGGATAAGTATTGCCAAAAATATTTTCTGTTGTTGGTCTGCCCTTTTCCTGGTCCTTGGCTGGGGGGCGGGGGGAGGCTTTTCTTGGAGGTCCTGCAATCAGTCTTCTGCAGAGTACCCTGCCTGGGACACATGGGGGGCAGTAGGAAACCCAGGGCACGCACTGCCATGGTATTCCTCCAGAGGTGAGGTCTCTAGGCAGCTAGCCTTCTTTTTCTGCCTTTCAGAAACTTCCTATGCTTCTTTGTTGTGTTACATCTAGGGTTTTTTAGTTGTGAGAAGAAAGACTTGGGACATATGGGGCTTTCCATCATGACAGAACCAGAAGTCCCTCAAGATACTGCTTTTGTCAACATGGAGCACTTAAAAGTAAAATTAAATATTCTTATTATAGTGGAATAGTATCTCATGAAAATTTTTTCCATGAAGATTTTCACTGATTTCTACATTGGATTGTTATTCATTATTAGCATTTTTTCCCTAGAATCACAGAATTATTTTCTTATCAAACAAGGAGTGTATCAGATCCTTTTTATTGTGGTAAAATATATGTAACATAAAATTTTCCATTTTTAAGAGTACAATTTGGTGGCATTAATTATATTCACAGGGTTGCACAACCATCACCATTATATATTTCCAAAACTGTTTTGTTAATTAATAGACTTAAAAAAAAATTGTTTTAGGGGCTTCCCTGGTGGCGCAGTGGTTGAGAGTCTGCCTGCTGATGCAGGGCACACGGGTTCGTGTCCCGGTCCAAGAAGATCCCACGTGCCTCAGAGTGGCTGGGCCCGTGAGCCATGGCCGCTGAGCCTGTGCGTCTGGAGCCTGTGCTCCGCAACAGGAGAGGACAACAGTGAGAGGCCCGCATACCGCAAAAACAAAACAAAACAAAACAAAACTGTTTTAGGTTTATAGGAACACGAGTGGAAGGTACAGAAAGTTCTCACTACCCTCTTCCTTCTCCCCTCTCCCCCACCTTTCCTCTATTATTAGCATGTTGCGTTAGTGTGCTACATCTGTTACAACTAATGATGTGACATATACATTCTGTGGGTTTTGACAAATGTATAATAACATGTGTCCGCCTTTACAGTGTCATACAGAATAGTTTCACTGTCCTAAATATGCCCTGGGCACTACTTATTCATCCTTCCTCCTTCCCTGCCCCACATTTCCTCGGAAACACTTATCTTTCTACTGTACCTAGTTCAGTACCCTAAAATATCCATATATATTTTTAAAGTTAGTTCATCAAAACATTTGGAGAATATAATTCAGTTTCAGAACATTAAGAAGGTGAAATGTAATGTAAAAACCATTTTTATAAATGTTCATTTTAAACAGAGTCTGTTACTACAAACTATTCATGTGTTGTTCTGTTAGTGTTTTGCAAAGGTGATATTTAGATTGATAGCTCATAAAAGTGAAAGCCCATTTAAGCAGTTAGCATTATGCGCCATTATGGCAGTCGATGTTAATGTTTGCTCAGTTTTCCACTTACTCACCTCACTTTTATGCCTGGTGATTCTTAAAATGCCTCATGGTCTATGTCTTCTTAGGTTTGGAGCATGTGTTATAGATTAGCAAGAAAGGGGTCAGACTCTGAGATAATATGATTAAAATATCCTTATGTTATAAAGGAGGAACCAAACTCCAAAGATGTAAAAGGTCAATTTTTTATTTTATTCATTTAGAGAAAAGCAAAACCTAACATATATTAGACACTTGTTTTGTGTCTGTAATATGTTTTCATGTATTTCGTGTATTGACAAACCAGAGAATTAGAAAAATGGGTAATCTTGCCCACGATGGTGCAGGGAATTCATGAGCAATTAAAACTGTGGGCTCTCAACGACTGTTGGATACTTCAGCCAGGAAGGTCTGATACAGATGTTCTATTTTCTAGTAAATTTTGAGGGTATGGGAGGCACAAAGATAAAAAGGCAGAAGGCAGTAGTTTGAGTAGAACAATAAAGTAGATAGTGACAGTACAGTGCGATTGGCGCTGTGATAGAAATACTTTTGGGTATACAAGGTAGGACATGAGGGATATCGTCCCCTAAAAAAGAGACAGCCAAGCTAAATTTTGCTCTTAGCATCGTTAAAGACATGTTACTGTCTCTGAAGCATCTATCTATAGGACTTTTGAAATGTATTTGTGGTCCTTTCTGGCTCTGTGCTGACAACAGTCCTCCCCAACCTGCTAAGATTCTCAGCCCCAATTGAGAAAGCATGGTTTGCAGTTGTTGGTTTAGAACCATTAGAAAGAATCATACACTACAGGGGAAGGATGTTTGTGACAGTGCCATATAGTGAAAAATAGCTTGTTTTGTGGTAGTGAGAGTTCAGCTCTGGAGTTAAGTAGAACTGATCTGATCGAATCTGGATCCTGCAATTATGTGACCACGGATAAAGTGGATAACCTTTGTAAAACAGGGACACTACTGTTTTGTAGATTAAATGAGATTATGCTTATAAAGCTCTCAGCACAGTGCTGGTGTATACTGAGTACTGCGTTAGCTGCTTTTATTAATAAATGAGCCTTACCTAACTGTGTTTGTAATTATAAAAATATAATATTAGTACATGTTACTTCAGTGCTAAATTTGTGCTTAAAATAGTTGGGAAAATGTTTTATTTAAGTTTATGTAGACTTATAATAATATTTCCAGTAGTAACCGTAAATATAAACACGTGTAAAGAAATGAGAATTAAGAGCAGTCCTATTTTGGTAAATAGATATTATACAGTGTTTTTCTAAGAAAACCACTAAGAATTTACCCATAGAGTTCTTCAGTGTGTGGCATCGGGATGTTTAACATGTGATTGTTTATGTGTACCCTCTCCAATAGTTGGAAGTCTATATGCTTTGTGTACATTTTTATTTCATCACATCTTTGGACCCAAAAGTTTTTGATAAAGAAACTTCTTCTTTTATCAGGGTTGAAGGATCCCAGTACAATTGCTCAACAACTAAATGTTTTAATGTCTTCAGACTTGTTTTTCTTTTTTTTTTTTTGAGTATATTGGGTCCATTGTTAATCGTAAGAAAGTGTTGATTCCTGGCTTAAAAGAGTTTGAAATCTGAGATGAAGAAGATTGATACAAATATATACAGAGTAACTTAAGGGTAATATTTTACAAATAATATGAATAAGAAAATAAATAAATGACCATATTCTACTGGAATCCCATCCCATCACTTTAAAAAAAAAGCAAGTGGAATTTTAGTGAATGCCTTACTAGAAAAGAATAATTTCAAAGAGCTGTCTACACTTTAAAGGAGCAATGTGTTGGTCTTACCCTAGATTGTGATCTTACTTTTATCAATCTTGAAGTGACTCACTGTTTAAGTTGGGGGCACTGGTTTGAAAGGTCCTCTTCAGTTATAAGCCGTAAAAATGCCATGGTGGTTTGGGGTTTTGATTAAAAATAGAGTGTACTGATTTCTGTGTAGGCGTGCTTGCCATATTTGTTTACATTTATTCAGTGTTGGTATTGCTTTTATTTCTAGCAAATATTTCTGAAGGGTATTTTTGTCTTGTTTGTGTTAAAAACAGAAAAAGCAAAACTAGAGGTGTAAATTCATACACATTTTGTAACATGTTAAATAAGGTATTTGTTTTTGCAGATAATATCAGAGAAGTTGCCCTTTTTTTTTTGCCTCTTTTTGTACTTTTGATTAATAGAGCCCTGAGATTAATTAAAATCTGTTGCAGTTTTGATCATTTTAAAGCTGATGCTTAAAACTAGTATAGGCACAAAAACTGACTATTTTTTAGAAATTTAGTTATTATGCACATGAACTGTTCTGCTGGAGAGCATAATACTCAGGATTCGTAATCAGTGAAATCAGATGTGACAGAAGTGGGCTTAGTTGGGTATCTTTGTGATTTGAAGCAAGTCTGTAAGAACCTTTTGTTGATAGTCTTCATTGGCCAGAGACAGAGACTTTTATAGATTCACTTCAAAATACAAATTAAGAGGGCTTCCCTGGTGGCGCAGTGGTTGAGAGTCTACCTGCCGATGCAGGGGACACGGGTTCGTGCCCCGGTCCGGGAAGATCCCACGTGCCGCGGAGCGGCTGGGCCCGTGAGCCATGGCCGCTGAGCCTGCGCGTCCGGAGCCTGTGCTCCGCAACGGGAGAGGCCACTACAGTGAGAGGCCCGCGTACCACAAAAAAAAAAAAAAAAAAATACAAATTAAGAAACACAAGCAGCTAACATGTATGTAATAGTTTACTATTTATAGAGCCTTGTATGTACAAGATGTCCTCTTGATCCTACCATCAGTTTGATGAAGCGGTATTATTATCTCAGTTAAATTGATTTGCCCATGATCATAACACCTAGTGAGTGACACTACCAAGATGTTAGGCTAGAAATTCCATGTTCTTTTCTACATTCTCCAAGAACATGTCTTGATTTTTAAATTAATCTTACTGAATATTGGACTCATGATATCTCAGAATGATTTTGTTTGATCTTCCATTGCATTTTGGAAAAAATAATTAACAAAAGGTACCCCAGCATTCTTCTGTTACTAGTCAGAAGTGACAACTATGGAGGTGCTGGGGAAGTGTTAGGCCCTACGGAAATCTAAGTAATTGTAGGATCCAAGTTAAGTAAAAGAAAATTATTTTTACATTCTCAACACAGAACCAAGCAAGAATTTCAAATTCAGTATTTTAAAGGAAAATAAAATAAAAACAAAAGGAAAACTAACCAAAACACCAGTTTTCCATGTAGTGATGCTGTACTAATATGCCTTTTAAAGGTAGTGATGATGTACTAATACATCTTTTAAAGATGATGATAAACTGCACAGATGTACTTTAACTCCCTTAAACAGGATTTCCTTGAACTCATTTCACCTACAAGGGAATCGTGGACTTAGTCAACAGTCAGTAAACATAAACATTTCATTTGGCTGGAGAGGTCAGACAGGTTTTTCTGTAGGAGAGAGCGGAGAAATGCTCTACATATGGAGACTGAGGAAAATTTCATATGCTATGATTTTGTTTTCGTCAGAAAAAACTTTAAGGAAACATAGGTCCTACCTAAAGTCCTCCATTGCTATTCCATAAAGCTCACATCTGCGCCCAGTGTAGGACTACACTTACAGAATTGTTCAAAAATGATTTTTTTTCTTTTTCCACCAACCCACGAATAATAATTCCATCTCTGTAGCAAATATGTTATTGCCAGTATGCCCTTTAAAAGGGTAAATTTCTTCCCTAGAAGTCTACCAAGAGTTGTTTTCCAAATCATAGCCTTTCCTAAATCAAAGTAAGGCAACTTGGTAATACTTCCTGTGTTGAAAGATAGGAGTGGGAAGTATCAAAGCAAGCTGCAGGGGGCAGTTTCCTATTCCCACCTCCTGGGACTGTGCCCTAGGGATGTTTTTTGAGTTGCCAGACTCAAAGTAAATAATTTTATTTAGCATCTTCTTTATATAGTGGCTTGTAGCTTAACTTTATAAATTAAAAATATATTACAGGGCTTCCCTGGTGGCACAGTGGTTGAGAGTCCGCCTGCCGATGCAGGGGACACGGGTTCGTGCCCCGGTCCGGGAGGATCCCACGTGCCGTGGAGCGGCTAGGCCCGTGAGCCATGGCCGCTGGGCCTGCGCGTCCGGAGCCTGTGCTCCGCAACGGGAGAGGCCACAACAGTGAGAGGCCTGTGTACCGGGAAAAAAAAAAAAAAAAAAAAAAAAAAATATATATATATATATATATATATATATATATATATTACATTGCAGGGCGATTATCCTTCTTACATGATTTTTGTCACTTTTCATATATTTTGACTGTAGTTCTTGAAATACTAGGATGAGTCTTATGTACTGGAAAAGAAACTAGTATAGGCACATCGTACTAAATGTACTAAATCTCTTTTAGTACATTTTAAATATATTTTAAATATATTATTTATATTTTAAAGAGATTTTAAATATATTATTTAAAAGAGATTTTAAATATATTATTGTTCTAGCTAGAAAATATTAAAACTACATTTCACAGACTGAGTCTGTTAGAGGTTAGAAAGAACCATAGATCACTGACCAGGGAGCCATAGAAGAAGAATCTGAAGAACTTTTCCACGGATTTCCCCAGCTCATTTGATTGAATGGCTTTGAGGTGGCTCCTGTACATGGCACATTTTTATAAAGCTTCTGAGGAGGTGATTCTGACTGACATTCACAGTGAAGAGCTGCTTCATTTGACTGTTTCAGGCGATGCCCAAAGACATGAACTGGTTTGCCTGGAGACTGCTGATGGCAGAGCCCAGAAGAGATTCTGGTCTCCTGCCTCAGGTCCCATATGGTTTTTTTTTTTCCACTTTATCAAAGTCACTTCCCAATTTGGCTGTTTACACGAATACTGGAAAATCCTCTTTTCTTTTCTCACTTGTTTCAAAATTGTGGTTATGTGAAACGCATAAAGAGTCTAGTGCATTTTTTTAATACATTTATTTTTTAAAATTTATTTTTGGTTGAGTTGGGTCTTCGTTGCTGCATGTGGGCTTTCTCTAGTTGCAACGAGTGGGGGTTACTCCTCGTTGCGGTGCGCGGGCTTCTCATTGCAGTGGCTTCTCCTGTTGTGGAGCGCGGGCTCTAGGCACGCAGGCTTCAGTAGTTGTGGTAAGTGGGCTCAGTAGTTGTGGCTTGCGGGCTCCAGAGCACAGGCTCAGTAGTTGTGGTGCACAGGCTCTAGAGAGCAGGCTCAGTAGTTGCGGCTTGCGGGCTCTAGAGAGCAGGCTCAGTAGTTGTGGCTCGCGGGCTCTAGAGAGCAGGCTCAGTAGTTGTGGTGCACAGGCTTAGTTGCTCTGCAGCATGTGGGATCTTCCTGGACCAGGGCTCGAACCCGTGTCCCCTGCATCGGCAGGTTGATTCTTAACCACTGCACCACCAGGGAAGTCCCAAGATTCTAGCTCTGATATCAAACTTTAAGTAACTTCAAGATGAGGGCTGAAGGTAGTAACTTCTTTGTTTTGACCTCTCACCAATGTTTTACATAGTTCTTATATTGTAAGCACTTGGTAAGTGCCTATTCAACGAGTAGTGATTCCTTTAATTAATTATAAATGAGTAGTCTTTGGAATAATGTAACATCTAGTGCAATACACATTTGGTTCTTGGCCGGTGTTCAAGAATATTTATTGAATAAAAATCAGTCTTCAGGGAGTCTTCTTACAATAATAGCTATAAATATCCTTTTCCACATAATTTCTGCGTAATTTAGAATAATTTTTATGATTTAGAATGATGTTTATCTTCCCAAAATAATTGTTTTGTTTTGCTTTTTGTGTAACAGTAGCATAGTTGTTGCTTCTGATAATAAGATCACATTTGTGTAGTTAAAACAGTAATGGATTTAATGTTAGATCAGATTACATCACTATCTTGGGCTTAATTTTTCTCTATCTGTAAATGAATGAATTAGGCTAGATTTCAGGTCTAAAATTATGTAAATATATTTTGTTGGCTCTGTTTCCTCTCTCTATATATAAAGACATATCCTGTTGTCTCTGCTTCTCCGGAGAACCCTGGCTAATATGATCTCTGTTTTTCTTTTTTGTAAAAACTATAATGTAGATGGTGGTAATCCTAAGCACTTTGAAGGACTAAAACAGGAGATAGGGGACCAGAGAGTGATGGGAAGTGCCATTTCAAATAGAGTAGTCAGAGAAGAGCTTTCTGAACAGATGACATTAGAGCAGAGTCTTGAGAAAAAGTAAGGGAGTGAGACATAAGGATATCCTAGGGGTAGGGGTAAGTGTATGTTTGTAACAGCTTCATTCATAATTAGTCAAAACCGGAAACAGTTCAATGTTCATCAACTGATAAACCAATAAACAACTTATGGTACCTCTATACAATGGAATCTAGCCAGCAATAAATAGCAACAAATTATGGATGACCACAGCATGAATATATCTCAAAAGTATTATACTACATGAAAAAATTAAGCCATAAAAGAATACATACTGTCTGATTTTATTTTTACAACATCTAGAAAAGGCAAAACTATAGGAACAGAGAACAGATCAGTGGTTGGCAGAGATGGGGGCAAGAATTTTCTATAAAAGACACAAGACTTCTGGGAGTGATGGAAATATTTTATCTTGATTGTGGTGGCAGTTACACATCTATATTCATTTGGCAAAACTTAAACTATACATTCAAAAAGGGTGAATTTTACTGCATGGAAATTATATCTCACGAAATCTGCCTTTAAAAAATTATTTGTAAATTACAGAATATGAAGTAAACCTGATGCCCACTGAAGGCATGCCATTTGTGTTTTATGACTTTCTGTTGTCCTTGGAGATGGAAATACACCTTGTTCCAGTTTGAGAAGCATGGGGCTAAGAGAATTCTCCAGATAGTTAATCATGCTACTTATGTTAGCTAATTTATGAACAATTTCCACTGTAATGAATTACTTCTTAGCATAAATTATGGAAGTCTCAGAAAGCAGTAGTTCCTTGAGGAACACAGGTAAACAATGCTCTAATCACAAACTAAAACCAAAAGATACTGTTAACAGCATGATCAGGGATACAGTTTCATATGATTTGAGAAGGGAGCTTTAATTGCCAGTGTCAGAATCAAGACCTGAATCAGGCTATTGCCATGTTTCATCAAAAGTTCATTAAATATTTCTCTCAGTGTTTTCATCATCTTCTAAATTTTCCTTATTCCAGGCAGAAAGGAAAAAAAATCAGCCAAATCACCAGTCTCTTCCTTCCTAGGGTTTTAAATTATATGCCAAAATCCCTAAAGAAATAAATGTTGAGTCTCACCAAAAGATGTAGATGATTAAGACTTGAGAAATACAAAGCAGCTAATTTAGCACTTGAGCAAAGATAGAAAAGATTAGTAAAACAGAATTCCTCAAGCCACCCCCCACTCCCCAGCCCCCACTTTTGTTGGTCACACCAACAAAACTTACCCTTAAAAAGTTTCTTAACATGACTGCCTCCCAGTCGCTCAGAGTTATGGATTCTAGCAGCTTTACAGGGAAGACAAATGCTTAATTATCACTTAGCAAGCCCGTTGAGAGTAGTGGGGCCAGATGCAAAGGTCCAAGGGAAATTCCAAGAGAGCATCAGACTTTGGTATACCTGAAATACACACTTTTTGTGGTCATCACTTCTTTCCCTCTTCCTTCTAGCCATAGCATTAGTTTAAAGGTGGAAAGAAAATAATGACTTTGGCTAGGCTTCAGAGTGCCTATAATTCCTATTCATTCAAAGCATTTAACCCATTTGGAGAATCCTGCCCAGGAGCAGTCTTAGGCAACAGGGTTGTATCGTCTCAGAGATCCAAGATACTCCTGAGAGTTCAAATATAAGGCTATTTTTTTTTAACCATTTGGTTACCCTATTGGGTAAATAACCTAGGAGTGGAATGGCTTGGTCATATAGCATGTGTTCAGCTATATAAAAAAATCTGCCAACGTAGTTTCCAGAGGGGTCGTGCAATTTGACTTCCCCACCAGCAGTGCGTGAGAGTTCTTGTTACTTCACATCCTTGCCAACGCTTGGTATTGTGTCTTTTAAATTTTAGCCATCCTAGTGGGTATGTAATGGTATGTAAGTGTGGTTTTCATTTGCATTTCCCTAATGACTAATGATGATGTGCATTGTTTCATGTGCTTATCAGCCACATGAATATCTTTTTTTGTGAAGTGTCTATTCAAATCCTTTGCTCAGTTTTTATTGGTTTTCTTTTTATTTGTGTATGTGTGTTCGGGGAAGTGGTCTTTTTATTATTGAGTTGTGAGATTTCTCTGTATATTCCAGATACAACTGTTTTATCATGTATATGTTTTACAACTATTTCCCCCCAGTATCAGACTTTCTTCTCCTTCTGACATTCCAATTTTATGTATGTTAGACCATTTAATATTATCCCACTGCTCTTGGATCCTCTGTTCTCTTTCTTTCGGGTTTTTTTTTTCCCTTTGTATTCCAGCTTGGATAATTTCTGTTCACCTTTTCAAGTTTACTGACTCTTCCCTTGGCTGTGTCCTTCCTGCTGAGGAGCCCATCTAAGGAGTTAATCTGTGATATTCTAGTTTTTATTTTTAGCTCTTCCATTTGACATTTTTGGTAGGTTCCCTCTCTCTGCTGCAATTCCCCATCTGTTTGTGCATGTTGTGCCTTTTTCCACTAGACCTTTAATATATTGCTAATAGTTATTTTAAATTTCCTATATAGTATTTCCCACATCTGGATCATCTCTGATCCTGGATTTGTTGTCCGCTTTATCTTTTGACAATTGGTTGCTGTTTAATTGCTTTTATTGTGTGTTTCGTAACTGTGATTGAATGCTGTATATTGCTTGTAGAAGAACACTATGTATTTTGCTAAATAGTATTTACTCCTGGAAATGGGCACACCTCTTCTACTGTTAAGCATGGGTGATTGAGTCAACCAGCAGTTGAGCAGAGTTTGGATTTTTTTGTTGCTGCAGTCACCTTTAGGGCACCAGACTTTGATTTTCTCCAGTAGAAGCTGATGTTACCTTGTGCTTATGGTGGGGTCTGTGGTGCTGGTGGGTTTTTCTTTCAACGTAGAGATGCCTGCATCACAGAGAGGGCATCTCTCTCTGTGCTCTTGCTTTTCTCCCAGCAGTAGAATGCTGGTTCTTGTGTTGTTTCTTGGATGTGGGGCTTGTGGTGAGGACAGGATGGAAGTTTCTCAATTCTTCTTGTGCAGCCTTAATCTTAGGTGGCCCTGTGCACATGGGCCTTGAGAGTGTGGCCTTCTCTGTGTACTGACTCATCCTCCTGTGGAACCAAACTTTGCCTTGTATCTGTGGGGTCTTGGGCTTTAGCAGACTTACACCAAATCTGGGCAAGAGGGTTTTCTGCTTCTCCCCTAGTAGCATAAGCTTTTGTTTAGTATAAGATAACGTTCTGAGGAGGTGGATGGGGTTTTATATATGTGCCACTGAGGCCCATGCTCACCCTTTAAAATTCATTAAAATTTTGCCTGTTTTCTTCTTGCCCACTTTTATAGGGGCCACCTCTTTCTCCATTGCTCCGTCAGTGGTGAGATAGTTTGTGTATCCAGTCTCTCCTGAGAGGCTTTTGTTACTCTGGAATTTGTTTACTTGGTGCCTTGTAACCCCAGCTCTCTGATGGGCTCAAGAAAAGTTATGATTTTATAGGTTATCTGGAGTTTTCTCATTCTTCAGTTTGGAGCAACATTCTCTTGTGGTTTTCTACATCCTAAAGCAGAAGCAGAACTCCAAAATAATTTTTATATATTGGGATGAGTTTTTATGATAAAATATGAGTCTGTAAAGGAGTAATCTGTTGATGGCACGCTGTTTTGTGGCACATTCCTCAAACTGTCTGGCACATATGTTCTTCTCTGACACTAGGGGAACTTTTGTGGAAAGTTTGAGAAGTACTGAATCTTAGGCCAAGCAAACAAAGGCAGAAAAATTCACCTTAAAGTATTGGTGAGTCATCAGTGACGTAGACACTTGTAGGTTGGCCACTCATTTCCAAACCCCTTCCATGTCTACCTCTATAGAAAGATGCCTGGAAAAGGTAAATATGGTTGATTCTTGTTATTGGCAAAAGGTAGGTTCTGCAAAGTTGCCAGGAATCCTGAACCATTGCTCCTATGGGAAATATGTGCGCGTGCGCGCACGCACACACACACACACACACACACACACACACACACACACACACACAC
>NW_021698102.1:0-1016 GCF_005190385.1 Monodon monoceros | reverse complement strand
CCCAGGCTCACCTGGGTCAGCTAAGCAACGTCCAGACCCGGAGCCCGTTAGAGCCACTCTGTGCTTGCCGGGTGTAGGGAAACGCACTGCCCTCTCTTTTGAAGCAGCTTCATTTCCTCAGCCGGCGCACACGTTCACGAACACCGTTCTGGCACGTCCCACAAGGCCTGGAAGTCTTACGCGTTGCCCTAGCCTGAGCTGCACTCAGGGTAACCCTCTTCTTCGCATTCTATCTAAGACGTCCTGCCTGAAGTCACCGTGCCTCCTAGAGGAAGTCAGCTTGCGTTCTTACTGCAATTGAAGTCCTGTTCTTCCTGTGGCACTGCAGGCTTTCGAATAGCCACAGGCCCAGAGGAGCAGCTTACGGCGTTCCTTGGTTGAGGCAGTTCGCATGATGCAGAACACCCTACTTCGAGAAGTTGAGTCAGGGAAGGAAACACAGGGTAACCTGTGTCTCCTCGGACTTGTTAGAAACCACAGGGGTGCATGCTGAGTATGTCCCTGGAAAAGGGGTCCTGGTGGAACGAGCTTTGCTTTCCCATTTTGAAGGTAGCGTTCACGCTTCGTTGAATTTGCCTGCCATTCCCTGCTCTTGACAGGCCTGTAAACCATGTAAGAATGCTGCTGGCACGAAGATGAGTTTGCTCTGTCTAAACCAGGGGCTTCCATGGCCGCGGTGGTGGTCAGCCTGACAAGCTCTAAGGCTAAAGGGAATCTCAACGTGAAAACTTGCCTCCAGGTTAGGGCCTTAGTATCCGTGCAGAGAGGGAGGCATGCAGCTGTTTCCATGAGTTCTCAGTCCCTTATATGCTTTATTTTAAAGGAAGTACACGTCTGAGGACTCCTAGGCCTCTCGGGTAGGCCTCGGTTTCCCTGCAATTCACTGAGAAGCTCCAGACCCCTGTGGGCCGGCTGAGCAACTTCGTGGCCCATTGGTGCATCCCTCGGAGGCCCTCTGTGCGTGCCCAGTGATGGGCAACGCACTGTACGATCCTTGAGGAGAGCTACATTTCCAG
>NW_021698101.1:0-4601 GCF_005190385.1 Monodon monoceros | reverse complement strand
GGGTGTATGCGTCTTTTTCTGTATATATTCAAGAAAAGGGCATACACTTTTTTAGCCAACCAAACATGTGGGCACTGGAAATCAATACTACAAAACATATCACTTCGCATCAGTCAGAAGAGCCGTCCTCATAAAGTGTAAACACCAGAAATGCAGGACAGGGCAAGGAGAAAAGGGGGCCCTGTGAGGCTTATAGTGGAAATGTATATTGCCAACAGTCACTCTGGAGAAGTGCATTGTGTTTACTAAAGCATCTAAAAAATGAGCTACAGAGCACAGGGCACTTGCACTCATGGACGTATATCTAGGGAAAAACAAAAATTGAGAGGACACAGGCACCCCAATGTCTACCTCCTCTCTGTTTAAAAGATCCTCGAATAGGATATAACTTATATGACTCTGGAGGGAAAAAATGGATAGAGATGTGTTACTTAGGTAGAGTGGAATATTACTCAGCCTGGAAATCAATGAAATATGGCCACTTATAACAACTCCAGAGGAGTTACGTATGATCATTCGAAGTCATAAAATTCAAAAAGAAAAAGACATACGATATCACTAATTCATGGAATGTAAACGTGGCTACACATTAACTGAATTACAAAACAGAACAGGGTCTCAAATTTAGAAAACCAACTTATGCTTGCTTACGGGGAAGGGTGAGTTGGGGTGCTGCCTAAAACCAGAGATTGAAATTAGCACAGATACTGTTCCATAAGCCAAATATATAATAGACAAGACCTACGCCTTGGTCAACGAAATGGACTCAACACTCCATATTCAACGCCTAGGAATATACCTGACTAGTAGGAATCTTAAAACCCATGGATTTATATATCTCCATAAGAGAATCAAGTGTGCGTACAGCAGCCTAAACGCAGCAGTGAAAATCCGATAAATCACATTATCAAAATAAATTTCAAAAACAAAACACAATGACAGTGAAATAGAGAGCAATTCTTAAATAATTCATTCAGGGTTTGTGATGCAACCTGGATTTACCACATCTACACCCAGAGCTGGTTGAGACATAAGGCTGGACACTTCGGGATGATAGCATTGGTGAGGTTCGTTGAGCAAATGCAGACCCTTTGAAGTCATACTGCATGGTATCCATTCCATGGTTCCCAACTCTCCAGGTCGAAGGGATTCTTCCTTCAGCTGAAACATGCATGGGAAACCCAGAATATGTTCCACCGTGTGATTGGGAAACGTTTTAATATGCATCTCAGTTTTCGTCCACTGGTACTCGGTTTCACCATTCCAGATGCTTTACTAACACTCTCCCCACTTGGAGAGTCAGTGCCTTAAACCTCCTGTTTGGCACAGTTTGCAATTTCTGCGCAAGATGAACAGGAATAGGGAGAACCAATGAGAGACTAGCTGTAGGTGTCTGCACGGGCAAATGGAACGCTCATTTCCCACAAGGAAGATGAATGAACCAAAGGCTCAGCGTGCCCTGCCAGAAACAGATTAGGGCCTGAAGACATCCTGCGGTTTTCCGGCCAGCTCTCAAGAAAGCAAGTTGAAGAAAGGAGCTCAGGGGCACTGTAATTCACAAACCTGCAGAGTTATGAATGACAGCTATCATCCAAAAATGTATTGAAGTAAGTCTTCGCAGAGGACTTGACATCGGGGCAGAATTTCAGGAAAACGATTTCAGGGGGTAGACTGGAATTGCACTTAAAGCATAGGATAAGAGGCAGAATGTCGACAATGATGCACTTTGCCAAAAAGGACATATGCGTTTTTCCCTGAATATATTCAGGAAAAAACGCATACGCACTTTTTGGCCAACCAAGCAAGCCTTTAAAGAAATCTGCACTACAATGAAGCCTCACTGTCCCCAGTCACAAGGGCCATCTGAAAAACGTGTAAAATCAAGAAAGGCAGGACAGGTCATGGAGAACAGGGAGCCTTGTTATGCTGATGGGCGGGATGATAATTGCCAGCAGCCACTCTGGAGAAGTGTATGGTGTTTCCTGAAACACGTAGGAAACAAAGCAACACAGCCTATGGCACTTCCACTTATGGTCCTATAGCTTAGGAAAATTAAAATCAAAAACACACAGCCACCCCAAAGTTTGGGATGGCTCTGTTTACAAGAACCTCGTCTACGGTACAAGTTAAATATCCGAAAAAGCAAAAAATGGATAAAGATGTTGTGGTACGTACGTACAATGGAATATCACTCAGCAATGAAATCTACGTCATCAGGCCTGTAGCAGCATGATGAGTGGATTCAGGTTCGATGATTTTACGAGAAATAACTCACACAGACAAAGGAACATCATAAGATATCACTAATACACGGAATGTAAACTTGGCTACACATGAACTGAATTACAGAACAGAACACGGTGTCAAATTTAGAAAACCAACTTATGCTTGCTTATGGTGAAAGGTGAGTTGGGGTGCTGCATAAAACCAGAGATTGAAATTAGCACAGATACCGTTCCATAAGCCAAATATATAATAGACAATACCTACACCTTGCTCAACAAAATGGACTCAACACCCCATATTCAACGCCTGGGAATATACCTGACAAGTAAGAATCTTAAAACCCATGGATTTATATGTCTCCATAAGGAAAACAAGCCTGTGTACAGCGGCGTAAACGCAGCAGTGAGAATCCGATAAATCCCATTATCAAAATAAGTTTAAAAACAAAACACAATGACAGTGAAATAGAGAGCAATTCTTAAATAATTCATTCAGGGCTTGTGATGCATCCTGGATTTACCACATCTACACCCAGAGCTGGGTGAGACATAAGTCTGGAAACTTCGGGCTGATAGCATGGGTGAGGTTTGGTGAGCAAACGCCGACCCATTGTAGTCATACTGCATGGTACCCATTACAAGGGTCCCAACTCTCCATGTTGAAGGGATTCTTCCTTCAGCTAAATCATGCATGGGAAACCCAGAATACGGTGCAACGTGTGATTGGGAAACGTTTTCAAATGCATCTCAGTTTTCGTCCCCTGGTACTCGGGTTCACAATTCCAGACGCTTTGCTAACACTCTAACCACTTGGAGACTCAGTGCCTTTAACCTCCTGTTTGGCACAGTTTGCAATTTCTGCACAAGATGAACAGGAATAGGGAGAACCAATGAGAGACTAGCTGTAGGTGTCTGCACGGGCAAATGGAACGCTCATTTCCCACCAGGAAGAGGAATTAATCAAAGGCTCAGCGTGCCCTGCGGGAAACAGATTCGGGCCTGAAGCAATGCTGCTGTTTTGCGGGCAGCTCACAAGAAAGCGAGTTGAAGAAGGGAGCTCAGGGGCACTGTAATTCACAAACCTGCAGAGTTATGAATGACAGCTATCGTCCAAAAATGTATTGAAGAAAGTCTTCGAAGAGGACTTGAAAGCGGGGCAGAATTTCAGGAAAACGATTTCATGGGATAGACTGGATTTGCACTTAAAGCATAGGAAAAGAGGCAGAATGTCGAAACTGATGCACTTGGCCAAAAAGGGCGTATGCGTTTTTTCCTGAATATATTAAGGAAAAAACGCATACGCACTTTTTGGCCAACCAAGCAAGCGTGTAAAGGAAATCTGCACTACAATGAAGTCTCACTGCCCCCTGGTCAAAAGGGCCATCTGAAAAAAGTGTAAAATCCAGAAAGGCAGGACATTTCATGGAGAACAGGGAGCCTTGTTATGCTGATGGGCGAGATGAAAATTGCCAACAGCCACTCTGGAGAAGTGTATGGTGTTTCCTGAAAGACGTAGGAAACAAACCAACACAGCCTATGGCACTTCCACTTATGGTCGTATAGCTTAGGAAAATTTAACTCAAAAACACACAGCCACCCCAATGTTTGGGACGGATCTGTTTACAAGAACCTCATCTACGGTACAAGTTAAATATCCGAGAAAGCAAAAAATGGATAAAGATGTTCTGGTACGTACGTACAATGGAATGTCACTCAGCAATGAAATCTACGTCATCAGGCCCGTAGCGGCATAATGAGTGGATGCAGGTACGATGATTCTACGAGAAATAAGTCACACAGAGAAAGAAACATCATAAGATATCACTAATACACGGAATGTAAACTTGGCTACACATGAACTGAATCACAAAACAGAACAGGGTCTCAAATTTAGAAAACCATCTTATGCTTGCTTATGGGGAAAGGTGAGTTGGGGTGCTCCATAAAACCAGAGATTGAAATTAGCACAGATACCGTTCCATAAGCCAAATATATAATAGACAAGACCTACGTCTTGCTCAACGAAATGGACTCAACACCCCATATTCAACGCCTGGAAATATACCTGACAAGTAAGAATCTTAAAACCCATGGATTTATATGTCTCCATAAGGAAATCAAGCGTGTGTACAGTGGCCTAAATGCAGCAGTGAGAATCCGATAAATCCCATTATCAAAATAAATTTCAAAAACAAAACACAATGACAGTGAAATAGAGAGCAATTCTTAAATAATTCATTCATGGCTTTTGATGCAACCTGGATTTACCCCATCTACACCCAGAGATGGGTGAGACAAAAGGCTGGACACTTCGGGCAGATAGAACAGGTGAGGTTCGGTGAGCAAACGCAGACCCTTTGAAGTCATACTGCATGG
>NW_021698100.1:0-1178 GCF_005190385.1 Monodon monoceros | reverse complement strand
CCTCTTGAAGTTTTCTTCTTGCTATCTGAAATTCATGCCAGATAAGCCTTTTTCTAGAGCGTATGTACAGACTTGTGTATTTTTATATAGGAAAGCGATGCAGTGAGTCAAGTCGGGGGTTCAGCCCTCATTCTCAGAGTGGTATTGAGCTCCTGGTGAAATATAATCATCATTTCCCCAGAATCGAAAAGCAGTTACCTCAGGTGTATAATCCCATTAACTAGTTATACATTTACGTATGACACATGTATTCATTGTACCTACGAGGTGTGTTCTCTTTGGGAAGTAACGAAGCTCTTAGAGACATAGGTTGTTCATTTTTTGGTTTCCCACAAATATTGTGACCCTTTGAGCAGGAAGGTCTATATTTTACTAACATCTAGAACCAGCAGTTAACCCGGTGTCTAAGATGTAGTCAATAAATATGAAATAGATAAATGAACACATTTTTATGTAAGGGCCAGGACATGGACAAATAGAAATTTTTCGTTTTCAGTCACAAAGCAACAACAGACATAAAAATGATACAGACAACAAGTGCTACGGTCGTTCAAAGAAGGCATAGAATAGATAGAAGGATCTCCTCTATGGCACAGGGAACTATACTCAATATTTTGTAATAACATCTGTATGGGGCACCTGCTCCCCACCAGGCCCTTATGACAGGTGCTTACATACTTTCCCTCTCCCCCATCCTGTGGGGAAAGTACCTCTGCTATAGATTTAACATTTGCCTCCCCCAAAATCCATATGTTGAAATCCTAACCCCCAAAGTGATGGTATCAGGAGGTGTGGCATTTGGGAGGTGATAAGGTCATGAGGGTAGAGCCCTCATGAACAAAATTAGTGCCCTCATAAAAGAGACCCCGCAGAGTTCCCTCAACTTTTCTGCCATGGGAGGTTACAGAGAAAACACGCCAACTGTGACCCAGGAAGAGGATACTCACCGGACTGTGAATCTGCTCGCACCCTGACCTTAGACTTCCAACCTCCAGAACTATGAGAAATAAACTTCTGTTGTTCATAAGCTACCCAGACTCTGGTATTTTGTTATAGCAGCCCAAATGGATTACGATAACCTCTGTCCTTAGGTTTCAGACCCAGAAACTCAACTTTGTAAAGGTTACGAGGACCCTAAAGCCACTCAACCAGGCAGAGGCAGATTTGAAATTTAAGTC
>NW_021698099.1:0-1312 GCF_005190385.1 Monodon monoceros | reverse complement strand
GGGGGCTCTGTGCGTGTTTAGCAGTAAACAGTAGGGCAGACGGGAGCCCAGCTCCTCTTTTCAGCCTCACCTTCAGAGCCTAATTTCTTCACCCAAGTGCTGGATCCATCTTCAGGACATTGTAGCACACACGTAGCCACGATCTGATTCTCAGTGGCCTCCCACAGCTGCCTGAGGGGGAAAGAGAAACCAGCTGAGGGCAAACACCTACAGAGCCCTGGAGCACCTCTCTAAGCAGACGGCCCGGGGACACGCGAACCAACCTGAGAGCTGCAGGAAGAGGAAAGCGTGGCCCAAGTTGGCTGGGCCCCTAGCACCTTGTCTTCCTGTATGGTGCCACAGACAGGGGCACGGGGAATGGAATCGAGCCTGCGTGCTCCCCACGGTCACCCTGTCGAAGGCAACCGGGAGGAAACAGCACACAGGTGAACATGACTCAGCTCCCACTGTGCCCACTTTCAAACACACCATCCCGTAGGCAGGGTAATCGTTCCAAGAAAAACCCGTGGAGCTAAATGTGCACGTGGGCTAGATCCACAGAGGGAGCCGCGGGACAGAAAACAACTGGGACAGTAAACAAGGGGGCGCTGACCAAAATCCTTTCTCCTGGAAACACGTATGTGTAGAGTTCTGCACAGGTACCTGCCCGTGTGTGGTGTGGGGGTGGCGTGGGGGTGGCACGTGTGTGCACGTGCGTGCTCAGGAATAGGCACGACTACTATCATGCATGCGTGGACGTTGGGATGGACGCGGGGACGTGGAAAAGCCTAAAGAGCTTATAGAACGTACGTAAACTGTGGGCCAGTTGAAGCCCCCAGGCCAGGGAATCCAGCCCGCAGATACCACCCGTGGAGCAAAGTGTAAGGGGCATCACACGTCAGCACCCTCGACCAGGGGCTGAGACTAGAGGGAGGAAGAAAGCACCTGTGGAGGGACAGGGAGGATGCAAAGTACATGAGAATCATAACGGGCCCGATGCCCAGGCCCAGAAGAGGAAAGACCCACCCCCCACCCCCCCAGCCCCACTCCCATCTCAGCTACAGCCACCTTTATCTCCTTCTCCAGTGCACGGGCAACCTTTCCCCCCACCCCTGTGTAGGCCCTTGAGAAACACCTGGCCTTTTTTTCGTAAGGTTTGGCACACTGACCCACACCGAGGCATAACCGACTGCCTCACACTGATTTTGCTGGTTTAAGACATCACTCTAATTTTCTGACAACTCTTGTGGCTCAGGATTATGGCCGTGATGGCTTAGCTGGATTCTACCCCTGCTCCCCTGTCCCACAAGACTGGGGCGAAGGGCTGGGCTGG
>NW_021698098.1:0-10605 GCF_005190385.1 Monodon monoceros | reverse complement strand
CATATATATGTGTTAGCATACGGTATTTGTCTTTTTCTTTCTGACTTACTTCACTCTGTATGACAGACTCTAGGTCTATCCACCTCATTACAAATAGCTCAATTTCGTTTCTTTTTATGGCTGAGTAATATTCCATTGTATATATGTGCCACATCTTCTTTATCCATTCATCTGATGATGGGCACTTAGGTGTTTCCATCTCTGGGCTATTCTAAATAGAGCTGCAATGAACATTTTGGTACATGACTCCTTTTGAATTTTGGTTTTCTCAGGGTATATGCCCAGTAGTGGGATTGCTGGGTCGTATGGTAGTTCTATTTGTAGTTTTTTAAGGAACCTCCATACTGTTCTCCATAGTGGCTGAACCAATTCACATTCCCACCAGCAGTGCAAGAGGGTTCCCTTTTCTCCACACCCTCTCCAGCATTTATTATTTCTAGATTTTTTGATGATGGCCATTCTGACTGGTGTGAGATGATATCTCATTGTAGTTTTGATTTGCATTTCTCTAATGATTAATGATGTTGAGCATTCTTTCATGTGTTTGTTGGCAGTCTGTATATCTTCTTTGGAGAAATGTCTATTTAGGTCTTCTGCCCTTTTTTGAATTGGGTTGTTTGTTTTTTTGTTATTGAGCTGCATGAGCTGCTTATAAATTTTGGAAATTAATCCTTTGTCAGTTGCTTCATTTGCAAATATTTTCTCCCATTCTGTGGGTTGTCTTTTTGTTTGTTTATGGTTTCCTTTGCTGTGCAAAAGCTTTGAAGTTTCATTAGGTCCCATTTGTTTATTTTTGTTTTTATTTCCATTTCTCTAGGAGGTGGGTCAAAAAGGATCTTGCTGTGATTTATGTCATAGAGTCTTCTGCCTATGTTTTCCTCTAAGAGTTTGATTGTTTCTGACCTTACATTTAGGTCTTTAATCCATTTTGAGCTTATTTTTGTGTATGGTTTTAGGGAGTGATCTAATCTCATTCTTTTACGTGTAGCTGTCCAGTTTTCCCAGCACCACTTATTGAAGAGGCTGTCCTTTCTCCACTGTACATTCCTGCCACCTTTGTCAAAGATAAGGTGACCATATGTGTGTGGGTTTATCTCTGGGCTTTCTACCCTGTTCCATTGATCTATATTTCTGTTTTTGTGCCAGTACCATACTGTCTTGATTACTGTAGCTTTGTAGTATAGTTTGAAGTCAGGGAGCCTGATTCCTCCAGCTCTGTTTTTCGTTCTCAAGATTGCTTTTGCTACTCGGGGTCTTTTGTGTTTCCATACAAATTGTGAAATTTATTGTTCTAGTTCTGTGAAAAATGCCAGTGGTAGTTTGATAGGGATTGCTTTGAATCTGTAGATTGCTTTGGGTAGTAGAGTCATTTTCACAATGTTGATTCTTCCAATCCAAGAACATGGTATATCTCTCCATCTATTTCTATCATCTTTAATTTCTCTCATCAGTGTCTTATTTTCTGCATACAGGTCTTTTGTCTCCTTAGGTAGGTTTATTCCTAGATATTTTATTCCTTTTGTTGCAATGGTAAATGGGAGTGTTCTCTTGATTTCATTTTCAGATTTTTCATCATTAGTGGATAGGAATGCAAGAGATTTCTGTGCATTAATATTGTATCCTGCAACTTTACCAAATTCATTGATTAGCTCTAGTAGTTTTCTGGTAGCATCTTTAGGATTCTCTATGTATAGTATCATGTCATATGCAAACAGTGACAACTTTACTTCTTCTTTTCCGATTTGGATTCCTTTTATTTCCTTTTCTTTTCTGATTGCTGTGGCTAAAACTTCCAAAACTATGTTGAATAAGAGTGGTCAGAGTGGGCAACCTTGTCTTGTTCCTGATCTTAGTGGAAATGCTTTCAGTTTTTCACCATTGAGGATGATGTTGGCTGTGGGCTTGTCATATATGGCCTTTATTATGTTGAGGAAAGTTCCCTCTATGCCTACTTTCTGCAGGGTTTTTATCATAAATGGGTGTTGAATTTTGTCAAAAGCTTTCTCTGCATTTATTGAGGTGATCATATGGTTTTTCTCCTTCAGTTTGTTAATATGGTGTATCACATTGATAGATTTGCATATAATGAAGAATCCTTGCATTCCTGGAATAAACCCCACTTGATCATGGTGTATGATCCTTTTAATGTGCTGTTGGATTCCGTTTGCTAGTATTTTGTTGAGGATTTTTGCATCTATGTTCATCAGTGATATTGGCCTGTAGTTTTCTTTCTTTGTGACATCCTTGTCTGGTTTTGGTATCAAGGTGATGGTGGCCTCGTAGAAGGAATTTGGGAGTGTTCCTCCCTCTGCTATATTGTGGAAGAGTTTGAGAAGGATAGGTGTTAGCTCTTCTCTAAATGTTTGATAGAATTCACCTGTGAAGCCATCTGGTCCTGGGCTTTCGTTTGTTGGAAGATTTTTAATCACAGTTTCAATTTCAGTGCTTGTGATTGGTTTGTTCATATTTTCTATTTCTTCCTGATTCACTCTTGGCAGGTTGTGCATTTCTAAGAATTTGTCCATTTCTTCCAGGTTGTCCATTTTATTGGCATAGAGTTGCTTGTAGTAAGCTCTCGTGATCCTTTGTATTTCTGCAGTGTCAGTTGTTACTTCTCCTTTTTCATTTCTAATTCTATTGATTTGAGTCTTCTCCCTTTTTTTCTTGATGAGTCTGGCTAATGATTTATCAATTTTGTTTATCTTCTCAAAGAACCAGCTTTTAGTTTTATTGATCTTTGCTATCGTTTCCTTCATTTCTTTTTCATTTATTTATGATCTGATCTTTATGATTTCTTTCCTTCTGCTAACTTTGGGGTATTTTTTGCTCTTCTTTCTGTAATTGCTTTAGGTGCAAGGTTAGGTTGTTTATTTGAGATGTTTCTTGTTTCTTAAGGTAGGCTTGTATTGCTATAAACTTCCCTCTTAGAACTGCTTTTGCTGCATCTCATAGGTTTTGCGTCGTTGTGTCTCCCTTGTCATTTGTTTCGAGGTATTTTTTGATTTCCTCTTTGATTATTTCAGTGATCACTTCATTATTAAGTAGTGTTTTGCCTCTCTGTGTTTATATATTTTACATATCTTTTCCTGTAATTGATATCTAGTCTCATAGCATTGTGGTCCGAAAAGGTACTTGATAGGATTTCAATTTTCTTAAATATACCAAGGCTTGATTTGTCACACAGGATATGATCTATCCTGGAGAATGTTCCATGAGCACTTGAGAAAAATGTGTATTCTGTTGTTTTTGGATGGAATGTCCTATAAATATCGATTAAGTCCATCTTGTTTACTGTATCATTTAAAGCTTGTGTTTCCTTATTTATTTTCATTTTGGATGATCTGTCCATTGGTGAAAGTGGCGTGTTAAAGTCCCCTACAATTATTGTGTTACTGTCAATTTCCCCTTTTATGGCTGTTAGTATTTGCCTTATATATTGAGGTGCTCCTATTCTGGGTGCATAAATATTTACAATTGTTATATCTTCTTCTTGGATCGATCCCTTGATCATTATGTAGTGTCCTTCTTTGTCTCTTGTAATAGTCTTTATTTTAAAGTCTATTTTGTCTGATATGAGAATTGCTACTCCAGCTTTCTTCTGATTTCCATTTGCATGCAACATCTTTTTCCATCCCCTCACTTTCAGTCTTTATGTGTCCCTAGGTCTGAAGTGGGTCTCTTGTAGACAGCATACATATGGGTCTTGTTTTTGTATCCATTCAGCCAGTCTGTGTCTTTTGGTGGGAGCATTTATTCCATTTACATTTAAGGTAATTATCGATATGTATGTTCCTGTTACCGTTTTCTTAATTGTTTTGGTTTGTTACTGTAGGTCTTTTCCTTCTCTTGTGTTTCTTGCCTATAGAAGTTCCTTTAGCATTTGTTGTAAAGCTGGTTTGGTGGTGATAAATTCTCTTAGCTTTTGCTTGTCTGTAAAGGTTTTAATTTCTCCATCAAATCTGAATGAGATCCTTGCTGGGTAGAGTGATCTTGGTTGTAGGTTTTTCTCCTTCATCACTTTAAATATGTCCTGCCACTCCCTTCTGGCTTGCAGAGTTTCTGCTGAAAGATCAGCTGTTAACCTTATGGGGATTCCCTTGTGTGCTATTTGTTGTTTTTCCCTTGCTGCTTTTAATATGTTTACTTTGTATTTAATTTTTGGTAGTTTGATTAATATGTGTCTTGGTGTGTTTCTCCTTGGATTTATCCTGTATGGGACTCTCTGTGCTTCCTGGACTTGATTAACTCTTTCCTTTCCCATGTTAGAGAAGTTTTCAACTATAATCTCTTCAAATATTTTCTCAGTCCCTTTCTTTTTCTCTTCTTCTGGTTCCCCTGTAATTCGAACGTTGGTGCATTTAATGTTGTCCCAGAGGTCTCTGAGACTGTCCTCATTTCTTTTCATTCTTTTTTCTTTATTCTGCTCTGCAGTAGTTATTTCCACTATTTTATCTTCCAGGTCACTTATCCGTTCTTCTGCCTCAGTTATTCTGCTATTGATCCCTTCTAGAGTATTTTTAATTTCATTTATTGTGTTATTCATCGTTGTTTGTTTCCTCTTTAGTTTTTCTAGTTCCTTGTTAAATGTTTCTTGCAGTTTCTCTATTCTATTTCCAAGATTTTGGATCATCTTTACTATCCTTATACTGAATTCTTTTTCAGGTAGACTGCCTATTTCCTCTTCATTTGTTAGGTCTGGCGGGTTTCTGCCTTGCTCCTTCATCTGCTGTGTGTTTCTCTGTCTTCTCATTTTGCTTAACTTACTGTGTTTGGGGTCTCATTTTTGCAGGCTGCAGGTTCGTAGTTCCCATTGTTTCTGGTGTCTGCCCCCAGTGGCTATGGTTGGTTCAGTGGGTTGTGTAGGCTTCCTGGTGGAGGGGACTAGTGCCTGTGTTCTGGTGGATGAGGCTGGATCTTGTCTTTCTGATGGGCAGGTCCATGTCTGGTGGTGTATATTGGGGTGTCTATGACCTTCTTATGATTTTTGGCAGCCTCTCTGCTAATGAGTGGGGCTGTGTTCCTGTCTTGCTAGTTGTTTGCCATAGGGTGACCAGCACTGTAGCTTGCTGGTCATTAATTGGAGCTGGATCTTGGTGTTGAGATGGAGATCCCTGGGAGATTTTCGCTGTTTGATATTACGTGGAGCTGGGAGGTCTCTGGTGGACCAGTGTCCTGAACTCGGCTCTCCCACCTCAGAGGTAAAGGCCAGATGCCCGGCCAGAGCACCAAGACCCTGTCATCCACACGGCACAGAATAAAAGGGAGAAGGAAAGAAAGATAAGAAAAGAATGTTATTAAAATAATAAATAATTATTAAAAATAAAAAAGAATTTTAAAAGTGAGAAAAAATAAAGAAGAGATCAACCAAACCAAAAAACAAATCCACCAATGATTACAGGTGCTAAAAACTATACTAAAAAAAAGAACCCCAAAAAACCGACAGACAGAACCCTAGGACAAATGGTAAAAGCAAAGTTATACAGACAAAATCACACACAATAGCATATACATACACACTCACAAAAAGGGAAAAAGGAAAAAAATATATATATATCATCACTCCCAAAGTCCACCACCTCAATTTGGGATGATTCATTGTCTATTCGTGTATTCCATAGATGCAGGGTACATCAAGTTGATTGTGGAGATTTAATCCGCTGCTCCTGAGGCTGCTGTGAGAAATTTCCCTTTCTCTTCTTTGTTCGCACAGCTCCTGGGGTTCAGCTTTGGATTTGGCCCCGCCTCTGCGTGTAGGTCGCCTGAGGTCATCTGTTCCCTGCCCAGACAGGGCAGGATTAAAGGAGTAGCTGATTCGGGGGCTCTGGCTCAGGCTGGGCAGAAGGAGGGGTATGGAATGCAGGGCGAGCCTGCAGAGGCAGAGGCCGGTATGACGTTGCACTAGCCTGAGACGCGCCGTGTGTTCTCCGGGGAAGATCACGGGACCCTGGCAGTGGTGGGCTGCACCCACTCCCGGGAGGGGAGGTGATGAGAGTGACCTGTGCTTGCACACAGGCTTCTTGGTGGCTGCAGCAGCTGACTTAAGAGTCTCATGCCCGTCTCTGGGGTCTGTGCTGATAGCTGCGGCTCGCCCCCATCTCTGGAGCTCGTTTAGGTGGTGCTCTTAATCCCCCTCCTCGCGCACCATGAAACAAAGAGGCAAAAAGAAGTCTCTTGTCACTTCGGCAGCTCCAGACTTTTTCCCGGAATCCCTCCCGGCTAGCTGGGGTGCACTAGCCCCTTCAGGCTGTGTTCACGCCACCAACCCCAGTCCTCTCCCTGGGATCTGACCTCTGAAGCCGGAGCCTCAGCTCCCAGCCCCTGCCCGCCCCAGGGGGTGAGCAGAAAAGCCTCTCAGGCTGGTGAGTGCTGGCCGGCACCAATCCTCTGTGCAGGAAACTCTCTGCTTTGCCCTCCGCACCCCTGTTGCTGCGCTCTCCTCCCTGGCTCCAAAGCTTCCACCCTGCTACCCTCTATCTCTGCCAGTGAAGGGGCTTCCTAGTGTGTGTAAACGTTTCTCTTTCACAGCTCCCTCCCAGAGGTGCAGGTCCCATCCCTATGTTTTGTCTCTGTTTTTTCTTTTTTCTTTTGCCCTACTCAGGTACATGGGTAGTTTCTTGCCTTTTGGGAGGTTTGAGTTCTTCTGGCAGCATTCAGTAGGTGTTCTTTAGGGGTTGTTCCACATGTAGATGTATTTCTGATGTATCTGTGGGGAGGAGGGTGATCTCCACGTCTTACTCTTCCGCCATCTTGAAGCTCCTCCAAACACGTTTTTATTTTCCTCATTTTAGTTTTGATTTGCATTTCTCTAATAGAGTTGTTGAGCATCTCTTCATGTGCCTCTTGGCCATCTGTATGTCTTATTTGGAGAAATGTCTATTTAGATCTTCTGACCATTAAAAATTTTTTTTTCTAATTTTAATATTTATTAGTTTCAGTAAAGAATATAACATATAATTCAAAATGTTTAAAGAAGGTAAACTAGAAACAATTTAATAACCTCCATTCTGATTCTAATCTCCTTTTAGTCATGGGTTAGTCTAACTCAGGCTTTTTTTTTTTTTTCATTTTGCTAAGTTTTAACTTTTTTAACTTTTTATTTTATATTGGAGGATAGGTGATTAACAACGTTGTGTTAGTTTCAGGTGAACAAGAACGTGATTCAGTTATACATATATCTATTCTTTTTCAAATTCTTTTCCCAATTAGGTTGTTACATAATATTGAACGGAGTTCCCTGTGCTATACAGTAGGTCCTTGTTGGTTATCCACATGCAGTGTGTGCATGTCAATCCCAAACTCCCTAACTATCCCCCACCCCACCCTTCACACCAGTAACCATAAGTTCATTATCTAAGTCTGTGAGTCTGTTTCTGTTTTGTAAGTTCATTTGTATCATTTTTTTAAGATTCTACATATAAGCGATATCATACAGTATTTCTCTTTCTCTGTTCACTCCGTATGACAGTCTCTAGGTCCATCCATGTTGCTGCAAATGGCATTATTTCATTCTTTTTAATGGCTGAGTAATATTCCATTGTATATATGTACCACATCTTCTTTTATGCATTCTTCTGTCAGTGGACATTTAGGTTGCTTCCATGTCTTGGCTATTGTAAAGAGTGCTGCAGTGAACATTGGGGTGCATGTATCCTTTCAGACCATGTTTTTCTCTGGGTATATGCCCAGGAGTGGGATTGCAGGATCATATGGTAGCTCTGTTGTTAGTTTCTTAAGGAACCTTCATACTGTTCTCCATAGTGGCTGCACCAATTTATATTCCCACCAACAGTGTAGGAGGGTTCCCTTCTCTCCACACCCTCTCCAGCATTTACTGTTTGTAGACTTTTTGATGATAACCATTTTGATTGGTGTGAGGTGATATCTCATAGTTTTGATTTGCATTTCTCTAAAAATTAGCGATGTTGAACATCTTTTCATGTGCCTCTTGGCCATCTGTATGTCTTCTTTGGAGAAATCTCTATTTGGGTCTTCTACCCATTTTTTGATTGGGTTGTTTGTTTTGATGATATTAAGCCACATGAGCTGTTTGTAAATTTTGGAGACTAATCCCTTGTTGGTCACATCATTTACAAATATTTTCTCTTATTCTGTGGGTTGTCTTTTTGTTTTGTTTATGGTTTCCATTGCTGTGCAAAAGCTTTCGAGTTTAACTAGGTCCCATCTGTTTATTTTTGTTTTTATTTCCATTACTCTGGGAGACAGATTGAAAACGATACTGCTGTGATTTATGTCAGAGAGTGTTCTGCCTATGTTTTCCTCTAAGAGTTTTATAGTGTCCAGTCTTATATTTAGGTCTTGAATCTATTTTGAGTTTATTTTTGTGTATGATGTTAGGGAGTGTTCTAATTTCATTTTTTTCTTTTACATGCAGCTATACAGTTTTCCCAGCACCATTTATTGAACAGACTGTCTTTCCTCCATTGTAAAGTCTTGCCTCCTTTGCCCTAGCTTAATTGACCATAGCTGCATGGGTTTATTTCTGGGATTTCTTTCCTGTTCCATTGATCTATTTTTCTATTTTTGTGCCAGTACCACACTGCCTTGATTACTGTAGCTTTATAGTATAGTCTGAAGTTAGGGAGCCTGATTCCTCAAGCCTCATTTTTCTTTCTCAAGATTGCTTTGGCTGCTTGGAGTCTTTTGTGTCTCCCTACAAATTTTGTGGTTTTTTGTTCTAGTTCTGTGAAAAATGTCATTGGTCATTTGATAGGGATTGCATTGAATCTGTAGGTTACCTTGGGTCGTATAGTCATTTTGACCGTATTGATTCTTCCATTCCAAGAACATGGTATATCTTTCCATCTGGTTGTGTCATCTTCTATTTCTTTCATCAGTGTCTTATAGTTGTTGGAGTACAGGTCTTTTGCCTCCTTGGCTAGGTTTATTCCTAGGTATTTTATTTTATTTTGATGTGATGGTAAATGGGATTGTTTCTTTAATTTCTCTTTCTGATCTTTCATTATTAGTGTATAGAGAATTATATAGAAAACTGCAAGAGAATTCTGTGTATTAATTTTGTGTATCCTGCAACTTTACTGAATTCATTGATGAGCTCTAGTAATTTTCTGGTTAGCATCCTTAGGATTTTCTATGTATAGTATCATGTCATCTGCAAACAGTGACAGTTTTACTTCTTTTCCTATTTGGATTCCTTTTATTTCTTTTTCTTCTCTGATTGCTGTGGCTAGGAATTCTAAAACTATGTTGAGTAAAAGTGGTGACAGTGGACATCCTTGTCTTGTTTCTTAACTTGGAGGAAATTCTTTCAGCTTTTTACTGTTGAGTATGATGTTAGCTGTGGGTTTGTCACATATGGCCTTATATGTTTAGGTATGTTCCTGTTATGCTCACTTTCTGGAGTGATTTTATCATAAATGGGTGTTGAATTTTGTCAAATGCTTTTTCTGCAACTATTGAGATGATCGTATGGTTTTTATTCTTCAATTTGTTAATGTGGTGTATCACACTGATTGATTTGTGGATATTGAAAAATTCTTGCATCCCTGGGATAAATCTAACTTGAACATGGTGTATGATCATTTTAATGTATTGTTGGACTTGGTTTGCTAGTATTTTGTTGAGGATTTTTATGTCTATGTTCATCAGTGATATTGGCCTGTAATTTTCTTTTTTGTGTCTGTGGTGCCTTTGTCTGGTTTTGGTATCAGGATGATGGTGGCCTCATAGAATGAGTTTGGGAGTGTTCCTTCCTCTGCAGTTTTTTGGAATAGTATCAGAAGGATAGGTGTTAGCTCTTCTCTAAATACTTGTTAGAACTCACCTGTGAAGCCATCTGGTTCTGGACTTCATTGGAAGTTTTTTTTTTTTTTTTAACATCTTTATTGGGGTATAATTGCTTTACAATGGTGTGTTAGTTTCTGCTTTATAACAAAGTGAATCAGTTATACATATACCTGTGTTCCCATATCTCTTCCCTCTTGCGTCTCCCTCCCTCCCACCCTCCTTATCCCACCCCTCCAGACGGTCACAAAGCACCGAGCCGATCTCCCAGTGCCATGCGGCTGCTTCCCTCTAGCTATCTACCTTACGTTTGTTAGTGTGTATATGTCCATGACTCTCTCTCGCCCTGTCACAGCTCACCCTTCCCCCTCCCCATATCCTCAAGTCCGTTCTCCAGTAGGTCTGTGTCTTTATTCCTGTCTTACCCCTAGGTTCTTCATGACATTTTTTTTCTTCTTAAATTTCATATATATGTGTTAGCATACGGTATTTGTCTTTTTCTTTCTGACTTACTTCACTCTGTATGACAGACTCTAGGTCTATCCACCTCATTACAAATAGCTCAATTTCGTTTCTTTTTATGGCTGAGTAATATTCCATTGTATATATGTGCCACATCTTCTTTATCCATTCATCTGATGATGGGCACTTAGGTGTTTCCATCTCTGGGCTATTCTAAATAGAGCTGCAATGAACATTTTGGTACATGACTCCTTTTGAATTTTGGTTTTCTCAGGGTATATGCCCAGTAGTGGGATTGCTGGGTCGTATGGTAGTTCTATTTGTAGTTTTTTAAGGAACCTCCATACTGTTCTCCATAGTGGCTGAACCAATTCACATTCC
>NW_021698097.1:0-1594 GCF_005190385.1 Monodon monoceros | reverse complement strand
GCAACAGCTGAAAGTTAAAACCATGGGATCAACCTTTTATTTCTAGCAAGACAAGTGAGAAAGTGGGGGGCTTGGATGTTGAGGAGTGAGGGGGTCATCCCCATTGGCCTTTTTCTCCCCAGTTACCACATCTCCCCTGCAACCTCAGTGATGGCAGAGGCCTTCACTGAGAAATGGCCTGTGTCTCTGGACAAAGGAACAGGTTAAGAGACTCCTATTGTTTGAAGAGTGTGGGGGCATGCCCGTTATTTTCCTTTCTTTTCTCTTGCTAGTTAAATTGACAAGAACAGATACTACACTTGATCTTAGCCAAAAGGCTGAGATGAAATAGACAAAATAAACTTTAAGCTAAAATTACTGTCAAGTATAAATTTTACTAATATAGTAATTCCAAAGGACCAAAGAGCAGGGCAGTGGCTTTATTGAGAACCCAGGATTTCCGAGTGTCCACCGTGCTCAGTCACTTTTAAATCATCAGCACAGCCCTATAATTCAGAGATTTAGGTGAAGTGACTTGCCCACGGTCACACAGCTAAGTGAGAGTCTTCTGGGACCAACAGTAACTTTTGCAAAGGCGTCTCTTGCTATACTTAATCACTGCCGCCATCTGACACTCACATTCTTTCTTTTTATACTATTCTGTTTCCTTGGGTCAAAGAATCCGACCCCTGAATTAAGGTTAAATAGGAGTTAGTGGCAGATCAAAAGCCAAAATCGCTTCAAGATACTCTTTTAATTCCCCCAAGTAATGCATTTAGTCACAAAAATATAGAACAATATAGACAATTACAAGTCAAGTGACCTTAGTGTTCACAGGCAAGCACTAATACATTTTAATGTACCATGATCATATTAAAATACAAATAACTATGAAACATTTTCTGCGGAGAAGCAGCCTCTGCGGCAGGCAGCAGGAAGGGACAGGAAGGCTGCGTGGCGCCCAGGCCCCCGATGGCCTAGGTCTCACCCCACAGCGCACTGTTGATGCGCCAGAACGCTGCTTCCTTCTCGGGGTCTAGGTCTTCAGCGGTGACCCGAAAACCCGGCTCAGGGGCTGGGGGCAGCCTCAGAGGCTCCCCTCGCCTGTGCGGCAGCAGAGGAATCCTGCGTTTTCGGGGCCTGGGACTGTCAGATGTGCGGGAGCCGTTCCTCCAGGGCCCTTTCTGCCCTCTTGCTGCCTCTGCATCTTTGTCAGGCTGGCTTTTCCTCTGGGAAACCACCGGAGCTGCAGAGGGCGACGGAGGGCCCTCCTCGCTCCCTTTCTTTGCAGACTTATGGGGCAGCCCTTGCGGTATGGCGGGACCCCTCCTTCTCTTCATTGGCGGGAAACCTCGGGTGGAGCTATATGAGCTCGTGATGGCGTTTCTTTGGGGGCAGGAGCTCATACAAGTGGTCTACAGTTTCCTGGTGGATCTTTCTTCTGCCCTCTTGGCGTGGAGGTCTCTCTGCAGAGGTCCAGGCCTGGGCACGATGAAAGAGCCCCCCAGGGACCTAAATGCAGATCGTGCGCCCCCGGTGTCATCGGGGCCGCTTCTCTGGTCTTCGTTCCTCCCTGTGACTGTGGGGACTTCCTCCTGCTTGGCCATCCCTTGCC
>NW_021698096.1:0-1152 GCF_005190385.1 Monodon monoceros | reverse complement strand
GCCCTAAATTTTGTGTTGGCTGTGTCTTGTTGATTTTAATATTCCTATGCTTTAGGGCCATAAGTGGAAGTGACCTAGGCTCTGTAGCTTTGTTTTGTAGATGTTTCAGGATACATCATAAACATCTCCAGAGTGTCTGTTGGCAATTGACATCCCACCCATCAGCATAACAAGGCTTCCTGTTCTCCATGGCCTGTCCTGTGTTTCTTGTTTTTACACATTTTTCAGATGACCATTTTGACGAATGGGAAAAGAGACTTCATTGTAGTGCGGATTTCCATTGCTCGAGTGCTTTTTGTCCAAGTGCATCACTCTCAAAGATCTGCAGCTTTTTCTATGCTTTAAATGCAATTCAAATCTACCTCCTGAAATCTGATTCCTGCAATTCTGCCTCGTTTTCAAGTCCTCTTTGCAGCCTTACTTCAATATATTTTTGACAATAGCTGTCATTTATAACTCTGCAGGTTTGTGAATTACAGTGCCCCTGATTTCCTTTCTTAACTTGCTTCCTTGTGAGCTGGCCACAAAACCGCAGGTTTGCTTCAGGCTGTAATCTGGTTCCGGCACGGCATGCTCAGCGTTTGGTTAATTCCTCTTCCTGGTGGGAAATGAGAGTTAAATGTGCCCGTCCAGGCACCTGCCTCATTCCCAGCCCCTTGGTGATGTGTGTCCTCTGGTTCGAGACCACATGTGCTGGGTTCCTCACCTTTCAATGATGTGGCCCCAATGGTGTGAGGAAACTCCTGCCTGGTTCCCAGCCCCTTGGTGATGTGGGCCCTCTGGTGGGAGTCTGATACTGGCTGCGTTCCTCACCCTTCTCTGAGGTGGGCCCTCTGCTCTTAGGTAAATCCTGCCTGGCTTGCTCCCGTTGCCTTGGAGACGTAGGCACTCTGGTGGCAGTTGGATCCTGCTGGGAGCCTCCTCTCCTCAGTGATGAGTGCCCTCTGGCGTCAGGTTCTAACTGCTGTGCTCCCCACGTTTTCTGATGTGAGCCCAGTGATGCCAGGACACTCCTGCCAGGTTCCCATCCCCATTGGGATGTGGGCCTTCTGCTCTGAGGTCCCAACGCCTGGGTTCCTTACAGTTTCATGGTGTTGGCTCTGTGATGTTAGTTCACTCAGGCCTAGATCCCATAGCCCCTGTGCTCTGGGC
>NW_021698095.1:0-27876 GCF_005190385.1 Monodon monoceros | reverse complement strand
AAAGTCTTTAAAATGTCCATATGTGGATCCTGCAAGTCCACAATTAAGATCATCAGGTATGCTAGCGAAGATTTGGCTTGACAAGGGAGAATTCACTCATTGGAGTATACACAATGCTGGGTTTAAACACAGGGAAAGAACTAGGCACCACCTGAATGTCCAACAATGCAGGAATGACTACAGAAATGTTAGGGTCCATCGATACACTCTTCAGGCACTGAAGATGACGGTTCTGAAGCCTGTTGAATAACATGGAAAGAAGTTCAATGGGTTGATTTTTGTTTGGTTTTAGTTTTTGAAAAAGCAGATTAAGAAACACCACATACATGAACCATTCTATAACAGTGTGTTAAAAGGGAAGGTGGGGTGGAGGTGAGGAAGGGAGGGAGAGAGGAGAGGAGAGAGCCTGGAAAACAGCACACGGAAATGGTAAAAGTGGTTGTCTCCCGGTAGTAGGGTCATGGGGAGCAATTACTCTCTTGGGTTTCCCTCATCTGATTTCCTTCTCCTTCCTGATGTTTCTACCATGAAATTGTATCACCTGTGCAATAAACAAAGAGAGAAATTGCTTTTTAAACCAAACCACAAGGAGAAGACAGCCTTTAACCTGTCAAGTGGCACAGATTAGCAAGATTATTCACAGCACCCAAGGTGGGTGTGGGGGGAAGGGAGGGGAGAGGAGGGGTAGGGACGACAGGGGAGTGGAGAGAAAGTCAGAGAGAGACACAGAGTGAGAGGGACTGAGACAGGTGGAGGGAGGGAGAGATGGAGGGAAGGAAGACAGGGGTGGGGGTGGGGGTCGGTTGTGAGAGAGAGAGACCTGCACTCCCAATACAATACACTGCTGGTGGGTTAGGGGGGCAAAGGGTGGGGCTGTAAACCGGGTGGGAGCCAAGGTTTGGCTCTGCTGGCTGGCTCGCTCCTGGGATGTCTTCATCGCAAGGTGGCCTCCTCGTCGGTGTCTTCCTCGAAATCCTTGACGTCAGCACTGGTGGACTGTCTGGCCCAGGCTCCCCTTTCGGCCTCTCGTTCCTTATGCGACTTGAATCTCCCAACGAAAATTTTGCGGTAGTTCAGGAACATGCCATTCATCGCATCAATGGCCCGCTCGGCGGACTCCTGCTTCTGGAAGTGCACGAACCCGTAGCCCTTGGGCCCCTTTTCGTCGCAGGCCACTTTGCAGGAGAGGATGTTGCCGAACGCCGAGAAGATGTTGTACAGCGCCTTGTTGTCGATGGTTTTGCCCAGGTTCTTGATGAAGACGTTGCCCACCCCGCTCTTGCGGAGCGAGGGGTCCCGCTGGGACCACATGATGCGAACTGGCCTGCCCTTGATGACATCAAAGTTCAGGGTCTCCAGGGCCCGCTTGGCGTCTACCGGTTGCTGGTAGTTGACATACGCATAGCCCAACGAGCGGCGGGTGATCTTGTCCCTGCAAATGCGGATGGAGAGGATGGGCCCGGCCGGGCTGAACTTCTCGTACAGCATTGCCTCCGTCACCTCAGGGTGTAGGTCGCCCACGTACAGCGAAGCCATAGGAAAGTCTGGATTCCCCCCTGAGCCCCCGCCCATCTCCGCATCAGCATCCGCGGCGGCCACCGCCGCCGCCACCTCCGCATCTGCATCCGCATCCGCATCCGCCTCCGCCTCCCCCAAGGGGGGCGTCGCAGCCTCTGCCGCCGCGGCGGCTTCGGCCACACTGGCCTCCGCCACGGCCACTGCCGCTGCCGCCAGGGAGGCCTCCGCCTCCTCCCCCGCTACGGCTGCCACCGCCTCCCCCAGGGTGACCTCCGCCACTGCCTCCTCCACTGAGGCCTCGGCCTCCAACTCAGCCTCCACCTCTGCTTCCGCCTCCGCCACGGAGGCCTCCGCCACCGCTTCTGCCACGGTCGCCGCCGCAGCCTCCGCCGCCGCCGCAGCCGCCGCCGCCACCGCCGCCGCCACTGTCGCCGCTGTCGCCACGGTCGCCGGTGCCCCCGGGCCGCTGCCGCGACCTCCCTTCCCGCGAGCTGGGGGGCGGAGAGGCGAGAGAGGGCAGGAGGGCGGGTGGGCGCCGGAACCTGGGCCGGGGGCGCGAGCGCGAGCTGGGGCGGGGGACCCCAGGCCAGCCGATCTGGCGAGTCCCAGTCACCTGGTATGGCGAGCGCTGCCAGGAGCGCACCGGTGCGAGTCGCAGCAGCCTGCAGCCCACTGCTGCTGCCGCCGCCGCTCGGTCGTGGGCTAGCGTGCGGGGCGCGGGCGGGCGGCGTGTGGTGGGGGGCGGGGGGTGTTGGCGTCTGTGGTCCGGGCAGCTGGGAAGGCTTCTGTCTCTTTGGTTCCCCCTGTGGCTGCTGCGGGGCTGCGGGGCCGCGGACGGTGGGAGGGGGCGGGAGCGGGAGGCTTGAGGTTGGGGGACGGGAGTGTGAGTCCTCAGCCTGTCGGATCGGCTGGATGTGTTTGAAGAGGAAGCCAGGGAAAGGGCTCCATGTGGACCGAGGGAATCTGGGTTAGATTTAGGGAGTTTTGTTTTATCCTTCCTCTCCCCATAGAACATTTAAATGATTAAATCAAGCACCTTGCAAGAGAAGGTGGGTGGCGTTGAGAATACGCTTGCCCGGCCTGAACAAACCCAAGAAAAATGGTTTTCTCACGTTCAGGGGTTCTCCCCACCTCAAGGCACACACGCTCTCCAACATCACCGCCACCAAGGCGGCAACTCTTACTCTGAGCTGGAGCTGGGGCAAGTGGGGCAAGCTCCCACTGCAGCCTGCTGACCCATTTTCTCAGAGATTCCTCCCCCTTTTCGGGCTCTTTCCCTCCTCTGCAACACTTGCAGAAGAGGAAATAAAGAACACAAGAACACGTATTCATTCATCCATAATGCCATGCCACAAATATTTATGGAGCCATTGCCAGTCCCTAGGGATATACAGGGGTCCGGGAGGCAAGAGGAAATAGACCAGTCAACTCCCAAGGTTGACCTTGGGAGTGGACAGTCTGGGCTAGAAACCCTGTCCCTGCTCCAGACTATGGGAGAACTAAGGACCTGGGGTTCTTCAGCCCCCACCACCCCCCAACTCCTCCCACCCATCCAAGTCTGAATTCATGCAGCCTGGAAGCGGGGGAATCAAGAGCACCCTGTCCTTAGTGCTGTCCTACATGATAGGTGAGGTAAGCCAAATCAAGAGCTGGGGACAGGGCCTGGTCCAGAGCCAGGCACTAGTTTGCTCTTGTCTCTGCCCTCAAGGTGCTGAAGTTCCCAACGTGAACCAAGAAAGGCACATCCATGTTCAAAACAAAAGCAAAACCTGAAATCTCTCTAGAATGAGGTGTCTCATTCCAGTTCACCAGCTAGTATTTATGGAAGCCTTATCCAGTACTTGGCACTGGGGGCTCAGAGACAGGCAATGTGGTAAGTGAGCAGTGAACGTTGATGTGTTGGAGGTGTGGGGCAAGGTGAGGAAAGGTGAGCAGAGTGTATTGTGGGAGCAGAGAGGCCACACAAGCCCAAAAGCTGAGGGGATAGGCAAGCGAGCAACCATTAGAGTAGAGGGCAACAGAGGCTAGAGTCCCACTTCTTCCAGAAAGGAGGACCCAGCCACTAACCATTCCTGGTAGGAATCAAGCAAGGCAGCAAAGGAGACAAAACCCCCAAGGCAAGCTCTGAAAGATGAGTAGCAGTCCACCACATCGAGGCAGAAGGGAAGGCACTCCAGACAGAGGCATCAGTCTGTGTCCAAGGCTCTGTAGCATGCTAGCACATGCATGGTCACTTCTGGTCATGCCTAATAATCTGGTGTGGACAGAGCTCATGATCTCCAAGAGTATATGGCAGGGGATGGGGCTGGAAGGTGTGGGGGGCCCTGAAAAGCAAGCTAAGGTGCTTGGACACTATACCCAAGCTCACGGGGCCCACTCAGTACATTTAAGGAGGGACTCGGTATGATCAGATCTTTAGAAAGAGTACAAACTAAACATCAACACAGAAAGTAGTTAAGAGAGTAGATCTTAAAAGTTCTCAGTACAAGGGGAAAACAAAGTGTAACTAACTGAGGTGATGGGTGTTTATTAAACTTCTTGTGGTAATCATTTAGCGATGTGTACCTATATCAAATCATTATGTTGTACACCTTAAACTTATACGGTGTTATATGTCAATTATATCTCAATGAAACTGGAGAGAAACCCATCAATACACATGTAAATGCATGCACACATACACACACACACACACACATGCCCCTGAGACAGAGCTGATAGAACAAAAAGAAGACAGTCAGTTGTGACCAGTTCCAAAAGAGTCAGAACAACCATTCCCTCCGTCCCTCCTTTCCTTCCATAAATAGGGGTTTCACATTTACCATGAGCCAGGCATTGAACTGTGGACTTCGGGGTCAGATATAAAAAATGATCAAGCCATAGTGCCTTTCCTCACTCCACTAAAGCTCAGGCTGCCCATACAAATAAGAGAAATGCCAGCAGAGGGCTATATGTGCTATGTGATTGGACTATGGTGGCCATGGAGTTTCATCTGCCCAGCACATATTCTCACCTCCCCCTCACTCCCACCCATCCACCTTCCTTGGGTAAATAAAGCTGTTTTCTGTGGTGGCAGCGTTGGCTGGACCTGGGCAACTGCACATCATAGAACAACCCTGAACCTTCAGAACTGACTGGGTCACCATGGGGTGTGAGGCAGTGAGAACTTTGTCATCGCTGGCTGGAAAGCATCCCAAGATGGCTGAGAAGCAGACATACAGACGTGTGTCTCGCCAGCTTGCAAAGCCTAGCCCTCTGCCCCTAGACAGGGTGTCAGCAAAGGGCAGGGACAGAGACTTAGGAAAAGCCTGCTGTGTTGCTGGTGCCTTGACCAAGGTGGTCACTGTCACCACTCTTTGGAGCCATCTCCTGAGGGTCTAGGTTGCTTGTAGGCAGGAGGCAGATGAACTTTGCCTCACCATTCCAGGTGGCCACCAAGAGGGACCTGAGGAGGCAGCGGCCAAGAGGGGAGCCATGATTGCTGGGAGGTAGGGGATGTGGGGATGACGAGAAGAGCTTCTCGGCCCATTGTTTGGAGACAGAAGTGACAAGAGGGACCAATTCAAGGACCAGGAGTCAACAAGATCTCTTCCTCTGGCTTTGACTTCCAGCCCACAGAGCAACAGAAATCTGTAGGAGAAAGAGGTTCAGCAAAGTCATGCTGTGGCCAGTGAATCCACAAACCTGTCAGACCAGAAGACAATCCCCAGGCCCTTGACCCTCCAGCAACAGGAAGAAGGCTACTACAGTGACAAGGAGAGCAGCTGGGGAATGCTCTCCAAGTCCTTTCTCACAGAGGCTTCTCTGGGGTTCCCGTCTCCTTTTATTCAGTTCCTGGTCACATCTGCAATCAAAAGTGTTCTGACTACTGGTTGCTATGATTGAGGCAAAAGTGAAGAGCCCTGTGGAGTGTCAGCAGAGGGAGGGAGAGGTCCCTTTCTTGTGGGAGGAAGTGTTACTCATTTTATTCACTCGATGATTCAACAAGTATTTATGGAGGGCTACCTTGTACCAGGCATTCTTCTAGGCAGAGAGCCCCTGCATCCAAGGAACTTATCTTCTAGTGGGGAAGACAGACAATAAACATGGCAGAAAATGTAAAAGCACTTAAAGGTTGCTGCAAATGCCCTCAGGGAAATAAATGAGATGATTTGGTACATCTTACCTAGAACCCAAGAGAAGTGGCAAAGGTCAGGGATGGCCTTTCTGAGGACAGTGATGTGTGGCCAGTCCTGCTGGAAAACAGGGGGAAAACCTGCCTAGCAGGGAGAACTGCGATTCCTCTGGCCTTGTGACAAAAAAGAGGGGCACTGGAGCCGCAGAAGAGATGCCGGTGTAGCTGGAGCCCAGTGAGAGAGGGGATGGAGGGAACAAAGGACAGTGTAGTGGTGGGAAGGAGCCATGATGGAGTTTGGTTTTCACTCAAAGAGCTCTGGGGAGCCAAAGAGAGAATTGAATCAAGGGAGTGCCATGATCTAATTATATTCAGTAATTTCTCTCTGGCTGCTCTCTGTGGAAAAAACTACAAGTGGGCAGGGCACAAAGCAAAGCACGGAGACCAATTCGGGCCCTCTTGCAGTAGCCCAGTTGGGAGATGGCAGTGGCTTGGCCCAGACTGGCAGCACGAATTTAGAGAATAGTGCATGGGTTCACGTGATATTTTGGAAAGAGAACAGACAGCACTTGCTGGTGGATTGAAGGCAGTTGGTGAACAAACTTAAGAAATGAATGATTACTATGAGAGTCTTTTCTTGCAGGTCTTGGTCATGGAGGTGTTATGTATAATCACAGACAATACGGAGAGTGGATGTGATAGATTTGGACAAGGGAGAAAGACAGTTGGGGATGTGTGTCAAGAGTTCCAATTTGCACATGTTACGTGTCTGAAGTCTGGAAAAGTCTGCTCTCCATGTAGGCTGCAGAAACAGAATTATCAAGACAACAGGACACAGATAGTATTCAAAGCCACAAGACTGGGCAGAATCACCTAGAGAGAGTACTGTCAGGAGAAGAAAGTGCAGGGCTATTCCCTGAGACATGCCAACATGTAGAAGTTGGGTTGAGGATAACAAGCCAGCAGAAGAGATTGAGAAGGACTGGACGGTAAACGGGCTGGCCCTAAACCTGACTCCTCTCCAGGGCCGTGCAGGGTCCAGCCTCAGTGTCCTCACTCGGGTCCTGCTTTCAGTGCTCCTGGCTGTATGTGCATGGGACTTGGTTTAAAACGGGAGGACAACAAGGACTTTGTGTGCTAAGGTTTAGATTTCTCTTTCTGTTCATTTCAAAGTGGAGCTTTAAGGAGATAGGTTCAGATACAGAGACATTCAAAGAGTGTTTGGAGCCGGCCCTTCTCTTCCCATTTCATATGGCCCACCTCCTTCTTCCTATCAGGAGGGAGTAATAGAAAGGAATGGGGATGCGGTTCAGAGAGCAGGAGAAAAGAATAGAAAATAATGGAAGAAGGTAGGGGATGGGGGTGGGTACCAGTAGGGAGAGGGACAGATCAGCTCTACAGGTAAAAAATGAATCAAAACACTGAAAACAGGGATCTACATAAAGAAGTCTCTTCCTATGAATTTCTTGTTGACATAGCTGTAGGAAGGATGCTCAGGGGAATAGAGAATGAAAACATACATGTATTTTGTAGTAGGTAAATTTATTTTGTCAATTCACACTGCCCCAAACTCCCCCGAATGAAAATAATCTTGACATACAGGCCAGAAAAAATAGCAGCCTTAGACTTTTATTTAGGAAGAATTGGAAAGTGTTTGGGTGTGTGCCCCTGTTATTTAACAAATAAGAACAATGATTATTAAATTGTCTTGAATAAATACAGCACATTTAGCAAATGGTCCTTTGGATCCTTATAAAGTGAAGAGTTAAGGGAGGCAGAGATATAGGGCAGGGAAGGAATGAGAATTGAGTCAATAGACATAAGAGCCCCAGGACATCAGGATATACACACATGAGCATGTTTATCACCTAAGGATTCACACTGGGCAAACTAGGATACAAAGCAAGCACTCATCAACCGGGGAATGACTGGAGACATTGTGGCACAGCCATTCCATGGATTATTATGCAATCATTACCAAGCACGAGTTATGTCTATAGGCTCTGATTTAGGGGGACCTTCAAAATATGCTATTATTAAGTGAGGAAAGCAAATTGCAGAGAGGGACAGTATATGGTCTCATTTGCATGTTGGGGGTCAGGGCACGGGAGGGAAGATAAGAGGTTGTGATCCCATATTTATTTGTATGCCTACTTGACATTGCCACCTGGATGTCTCATAGGTATTTCATCCTTAAATGGCATCACCATGCACTCGGGTATTCAAGTGAAATAAAAATGGAGAGCCACCCTTATTTCCTTCCTCTCCCATTCCCACATCTTCCTCTGGATGCTGTCTCATCCTTCAGCCACTCCTATCACCTCTACCTCCCAAACACCACTTGAACCTCTCCAACTTCACTGGAGTCCACCATTAAGCCTCTCATAGGATCCTGCCAAGCCTCCTAACTGTTCTCCCACTTCCACCAAACTTCCTTGTCCATCCAGTTGCCAGACTGATCTTTCAGAAAAATGAATGGTGCCTTTTGCCTCCCCTACTCAAAACCCCAGAAGGCTTCCCACTTCACTTGGACTAAAAGGCAAACTCCTCAACATGACTTAAATATAATGAGCTGCATGACCTGGCCCTTGCCAACCTCCCCATTCTCACCTTTCTCTATCCTGGTCATTGTGGGCCTTCTTAGAATACTCTGACTACTCCATGATCCAATCTCCATCCTTCCTGTGGGCTTCCACCTACCTCAAACTGTCTTTCTCCATCTTTTTAAAATCGTTAACAGGTTTTTAAACATACAAAATATTATAGTGGGTCACAGAACATGCCCCCAAGTCCACATCACTCAAACTGAAAAAAATAAAACATTTGTCCTATTTTTGTATCAGTTGGTTAGATTTTTAGGATAATAAAAAAACACAAAATACAGCTACCATCCCCATTGGAGCCCGCCCGCCCCCCAAACCCATTCTCCTTGCCACCCCGCATAGGGCACAAACCTTGGTTACTTCTGGGTGTGATTAAAGGCAGGATACAAGTAAGTTCTCAGTTTCTCTCTCTAATTTCTTTTTCTCTCTCTGTCTCTTTTCCCTTACTCCTTTCATGAGTATTTCTCTGACCCTTTGCTATTTGTCTCTCAGAAACAGACAGGGTCCACAAAAGGGAACATGATTGGTGATATTTGGGCTCAGGATGGTCGTGAGAAATGAAGAAGCCTATACTCCTAGCAGTCCTTGTATGTTCCTGGATTCCTGGGCTTAAATTCCTCAAAGAACATGGGCCTTGGAGTCAAGTGGACCCTCTTGTAGGCAGAGTTCCAGAGCAGAACACTTAACCGCTCTGAGCCTCGGTTTGTGCTTTGAGTATGAATTTCAGAAATTGTAATTAAGGTTCTTAGGAATTTTTTTAATAACAAGTAGTTTTGCCCAACCCTACTTAGGAACCAAGAACAGAGGGCTGACTGATGGTTTTTACGTAGAATTTCAGATACTTTTCTCTCTGGGAACCAATTCTCCTCCCAATGTATGGCTAAAACTTTAATGACCTTCTTTGTCATAATCTTAGGCAGTTTACAGGCATGACCTTATAAAAATATACCTGTAGGTATATCCCCAGTCCATGACTTACTAGCTATGCGTACCTTGGTCAAGTTGCTTTGCCTTTTTTGTTTGTTTCCTTAGCTTTGGAGTCCTCATCTGTACAAAGGGATGCATATTTGTAAGGACAAAAAGACGTGATAATGTTTGGAAAATGCTTTTCACAGTGCCTGGCATGCATTCAGTGCCCAACACAAGGGACTCCTTATTAATGTCAGTTCCCTCTGTCCTGAGTATATCCTTGTTCAGCTGGTTTTTGAAGGCCCAGTGTCTCTCCTTTCTGGTGTCCAAGGAAGCTTGGCACTTTCTCTCTAACCAGGAGCAAGGTGTCAGTTCAGAGGGAGCCTGATCCTCTGGGTTATATCCCAGGTTATGGCTGGATTTTACTCTAGGCAAGTGCCTGATTCTCTGGCCTGAACTCACCTAACTTACACTCGCATTCAGGTTTTCCTTCGTTCTCCTGACCTTAGGACCTTTTTTTGACCCATTTATTTATCTTCCCTGAGATCCAAGGACCTTGCAAGTCAACACATGAAAGAATGCCATTTTCTGTACTCAAGAAACCCCCCTAGAAGATTTGATAATACTGTCTCATAGAATGGGGTGTTGAGTCAGGAGTTGAATTTTCCCTCAGCTGCTATTCATCCCTTTGAGCACCCTTTTTTGGGACCATATGGGAGATAAATTACTATGAGGCAGTACGTTCCTTCAAGTTCTTTCCTATAGGACACTTGAATGCATTTTCATGTGTTCATGATGTCTCTGGAACTCTCCTACCAACATTCATGATTGTGCTAAGACACATTCATGGGTTATTGGCATATGAGTAGCTGATCTTCATTACCATGAGTTGCTGAGCAATTTAAGTTTTCACTGTGTATAATAGATGTAAGATGAAATCTCCTTCCATGTGGTAAAGTCATGATGATTAGCTTTGGGACCTCCTTCCATACACACCATCTTTTAGAAACCATGCTCAAAAATAAAAATTGCTCTTACTGAAAGGAAGTCACGCACATGGTAAATAAAATAGTGGTGACCAGAAAGTACAAACGAGCTTGTGATAAAAGGCAAAGGTCTGACACCCCATCACTTCCCACTCCCCAGTTGTGCTTCCCAGGGTAGATCATTTCAATAATTCCCGCTTGCATGGTTTTGGCAGTTACCGTATTTCAGCTAAATAAAGTGCTTAATCTGCTATTTCACATCATCCATCAACTTTAGCCATCATCAAGTGACCACATTCTTCTTACAGAAGAGAATTTAACTCATTCACTGTGTCTTCATTCTGCCCTCACTTTCTTTCTCTCAGTTTTTATACTTTCTTTTGATTTTTAGTTTCTCTATTGATGACTCTAGTAACTTTAAATAATGTACTTAACCCTCAGTTCCTTGCATACACCTTAGTCACTTTAACTTTTCTTTTCTTTTTCTATAAAATGAGGATATTACCACTTCTATCCTTCCCTTCCTTCAATCTCTCTTCCTCATTTCTACATCCTCTTCTTACCAGGTTCATTATTATTTACATCCAATTTTGGAAACCTAAAAAACATTTTCTGCTTTGAAAAGCAGTACAAGTCTTTTACTTTTTAATGAATCTCTAATAATTTTGATCATAGGTCCACATTTCTTCACTGAGTGTAGGTTGGACCAGAGAAGGAGATTAAATCCTGGTGTCAAGTCCAAATCCTCTCTATATCTTTATTCCAGTAATTTCTGAAAGGACTGCCAAATTTGAGTTTGACTTATATGTGATCTATGCATCAAACACTCTCTCTCTCTCATTCTCTCTCTCATTCTCTCTCTCTCTCTCCTTCTCTCTCTCTCTCTCTCTCTCTCTCTCTCTCTCACACACACACACACACACACACACACACACACACACCCATACAATTAAATGCTTGCCAGGCAATTGATCATTAAACCACTTAATCTTATAACAATTTATAAAATGGGTGTCCTTATAATCTCTATTTTACACCTGGGAAAATTTGGTAACAAGGACCTAAATAACAGGCAAGGTCTCATATAGTGTAAGTGGTAGAGCCTGGAATTGATTCAAAGAAAGGCAGCCTTGTTGCAGAATTGGTCCTGGTGACCACCATGTTATTCTACAATAAGCTTCTCTCTTTCAGTTTATCAGAATCTGTAACTATTGACAAATTAACCCATGCTGTTAAAACAGGTGGAACAGCTCACAGATGTATGAATAGTGGTTGACAATCAATCACCCTACTTTCAAAACCCCCACCAATCCCAGACATCAGAGGTTACAGAGAACAAAGTTACCTGATTGATTTTTTAAAAAAACTTTCCTCAGGTTCATAGAAATCTCTAAAAGCAGACTGACCCTATCCTGAGTAGATATTCTTTTATTTTGTCAAAAAAAGATTACAATTTTCTGTGACTTGCTACGTTCACAGAGCAGGTTAACACACGTAGATTAAATTAATTTTGTTTTATTAAAATCTGCACTAGGGGAAAAACTGGAATTTATGCAACAATGCCCTGATTGCTTCAAGTGTTTCATTTAAAATTTTTGCAGGCAGGAAGAAAAAAGTCATTTTTACATTTACTCTCCTTTCTGTAGTGCATCTTTTTATTCTCAGCCTGCTTTTAACTATTTAAATGTGTTTTTGTTTTTAAAGCAATTAATTAATGGTGTGCATTAGTGACTTTTTTTGTTATTATTGGTTTTCTTTACATCTTTATTGGAGTATAATTGCTTTACAATGGTGTGTTAGTTTCTGCTTTATAACAAAGTGAATCAGCTATACATAAACATATATCCCCAAATCTCCTCCCTCTTACGTCTCCCTCCCACCCTCCCTATCCCACCCCTCTAGGTGGACACAAATCACCGAGCTGACTTTCCTATGCTACGTGGCAGCTTCCTACTAGCTATCTATTTTACATTTGTAAGTGTATGTATGTCCATAGCACTCTCTCACTTCATCCCAGCTTACCCTCCCCATCCCCGTGTCCTCAAGTCCATTCTCTAGGTATCTGTCTTCATTCTTGTCCTGGCCCTAGGTTCTTCAGAAACATGTTTTATTTTATTACTAGATTCCATATATATGTGTTACCATACGGTATCTGTTTTTCTCTTTCTGACTTACTTCATCCTGTATGACGGACTCTAGGTCCATCCAACTCACTACAAATAATTCAATTTCGTTTCTTTTTATGGCTGAGTAATATTCCATTGTGTACATGTGCCACATCTTCTCTAACCATTCATCTGTCGATGGACACTTAGGTTGCTTCCATGTCCTGGCTATTGTAAATAGAGCTGCAATGAACATTATGATACATGACTTTTTTGAATTATGATTTTCTCACTGTATATGTCCAGTAGTGGGTTTGCTGGATCATATGGTAGTTCTATTTTTAGTTTTTAAAGGAACCTCCATACTGTTCTACATAGTGGCTGTATCAGTTTATATTCCCACCAATAGTGCAAGAGGGCTCCCTTTTCTCCACACCTTCTCCAGGATTTATTGTTCGTAGATTTTTCGATGATGGCCATTGTGACCGGTGTGAGGAGATACCTCATTGTAGTTTTGATTTGCGTTTCTCTAATGATTAGTGATATTGAGCATCCTTTCATGTATTTGTTGGTAATCTGTGTATCTTCTTTGGAGAAATGTCTACTTAGGTCATCTGCCCATTTTTGGACTGGGCTGTTTGTTTTTTTGATACTGAGCTGCATGAGCTGCCTGTATATTTTGGAGACTAATCCTTTGTCAGTTGCTCCATTGGGAAATATTTTCTCCCATTCTGTGGGTTGCCTTTTTGTCTTGTTTCTAATTCTGTGCAAAATGCCATTGGTAGTTTGATAGGGATTGCATTGAATCTGTAGATTGCTTTTGGTAGTATAGTCATTTTCACAGTGTTGATTCTTCCAGTCAAAGGACATGGTATATCTCTCCATCTGTTTGTATCATGTATAATTTCTTTCATCAGTGTCTTATAGTTTTCATCATTAATGTATAGGAATTTTATACCCTGCTACTTTACCAAATTCATTGATTAGCTCTAGTAGTTTTCTGGTAGCATGTTTGGGACTATCTATGCATAGCATCATGCCATCTGCAAACAGTGACAGTTTAATTTCTTCTTTTCCGATTTGGATTCCATTGATTTCTTTTTCTTCTCTGATGGCTGTGGCTAAAACTTCCAAAACTATGTTGAATAATAGTGGTGAGAGTGGGCAACCTTGTCTTGTTCCTGATCTTAGTGGAAATGGTTTCAGTTTTTCACCATTGAGAACGATGTGGGCTGTGGGTTTGTCATATATGGCCTTTATTATGTTGAGGTAAGTTCCCTCTGTGCCTACTTCCTGGAGGGTTTTTATCATAAATGGGTGTTGAATTTTGTCGATAGCTTTTTCTGCATCTATTGAGATGATCATATGGTTTTTCTCCTTCAATTTGTTAATATGGTTTATCACATTGATTGATTTGCGTATATTGAAGAATCACTGTTTTCCTGGGGTAAACCCCATTTGATCATGGTGGATGATCCTTGAATGTGCTGTTGGATTCTGTTTGCTAGTATTGTGTTGAGGATTTTTCATCTATGCTCCTCAGTGATATTGGTCTGTAGTTTTCTTTTTTTGTGACATCGTTGTCTGGTTTTGGAATCAGGGTGATTGTGGCCTCATAGAAGGATTTAGGGAGTGTTCCTCCCTCTGCTATACTTTGGAAGAGTTTGAGAAGGATAGGTGTTAGCTCTTCATTAAATGTTTGATAGAATTCACCTGTGAAGGCATCCGGTCCTGGGCTTTTGTTTGTTGGAAGAATTTTAATCACAGTCTCAATTTCAGTGCTTGTGATTTGTCTGTTTATATTTTCTATTTCTTCCCGGTTCAGTCTCGGGCAGTTGTGCTTTTCTAAGAATTTGTCTATTTCTTCCACTTGTCCATTTTATTGACATAGAGTTGCTTGTAGTAATATCTCATGATCTTTTGTATTTCTGCAGTGTCAGTTGTTACTTCTCTCTTTTCATTTCTAATTCTATTGATTTGAGTCTTCTCTCATTTTATCTTGATGACTCTGGCTAGTGGTTTATCCATTTTGTTTATCTTCTCAAAGAGTAAGCTTTTTGTTTTATTGATCTTATCTATTGTTTCCTTCATTTCTTTATCATTTATTTCTGATCTGATCTTTATGATTTCTTTCCTTTGGCTAACTTTGGGATTTTTTGCTATTCTTTCTCTAATTGCTTTGGCTGTAAGGTTAGGTTGTTTATGTGAGATATTTCTTGTTTCTTGAGGTAGGATACTACTGCTGTAAACTTCCCTCTTAGAACTGCTTTTGCTGCATCCCATAGGTTTCCGGTCATTGTGTTTTCATGGTCATTTGTTACTAAGTGTTTTTTTATTTCCTTTTTGATTTCTTCAGTGTTCTCTTGGTTCTTTACTAGTGTATTGTTTAGCCCCCATATGTTTTTATTTTTTACAGATTTTTTCCTGTAATTGATATCTAATCTCATAGTGTTGTGGTCAGAAAAGATACTTGATATGATTTCAATTTTCTTAAATTTACTAAGGCTTGATTTGTGACCCAAGATACGATCTGTCCTGGATAATGTTCCATGAGCACTTGACAAGAATGTGTATTCTGTTGTTTTTGGATGGAATGTCCTATAAATATCAATTAAGTCCATCTTGTTTAATGTACCATTTAAAGCTTGTGTTTTCTTATTAAGTTTCTGTCTGCATGATCTGTCCATTTAAGGAAGTGAGTGTTAAAATCCCCCACTACGATTGTGTTACTGTCAATTTCACCTTTTTATGGCTGTTAGCATTTTCCTTATGTATTGGGGTGCTCCTATGTTGGGTGCATAAATATTTACAATTGTTATATCTTCTTCTTGGATCGATCCCTTGATCATTTTGTAGTGTCCTTCCTTATCTCTTGTAATAGTCTTTATTTTAAAGTCTATTTTGTCTGATATGAGAATTGCTAGCCCAGCTTTCTTTTGATTTCCATTTGCATGGAATAACTTTTTCCATCCTCACACTTTCAGTCTGTATGTGTCCCTTGATCTGAACTGGGTCTCTTGTAGACATTCGTTCAGTCTATGTCTTTTGGTTGGAGCACTTAATCCATTTACATTTAAGGTATTTAATGATATGTATTTTCCTATTACCATTTTCTTAATTATTTTGCATTTGTTACTGTAGGTCTTTAACTTGTCTTGTGTTTCCTGCCTATAGAAGTTCCTTTAGGATTTGTTTTAAAGCTGGTTTGGTGGTGCTGAATTCTCTTAGCTTTTTCTTGTCTGTAAAGTTTTTAATTTCTCCACCAAATCTGAAGGAGATTCTTGCTGGATAGAGCAACCTTGGTTGTAGGTTTTTCTCCTTCATCACTTTAAATATGTACTGCCCCTCCCTTCTGGCTTGCAGAGTTTCTGCTGAAAGATCAGCTGTTAACCTTATGGGGATTCCCTTGTATGTTATTTGTTGCTTTTCCTTTGCTGCTTTTAATATTTTTTCTTTGTATTTAATTTTTGACCGTTTGATTAATATGTGTCTTGGCATGTTTCTTCTTGGATTTATTCTGTTGGGACTCTCTGTGCTTCCTGGACTTGAATGACTATTTCCTTTCCCATATTAGGGTAATTTTCAACTTTAATCTCTTCAAATATTTTCTCAGTCCCTTTCTTTTTCTTTTCTTCTTCTGGTACCCCTATAATTCGAGTGTTGGTGCATTTAGTGTTGTCCCAGACGTCTCTGAGACTGTCCTCAATTCTTTTCATTCTTTTTTCTTTAGTCTGCTCTGTGGTAGTTATTTCCACTATTTTATCTTCCCGGTCACTTTTCCGTTCTTCTGCCTCAGTTATTCTGCTATCGTTACCTTGTAGAGAATTTAAAATTTCATTTATTGTGTTGTTCATCATTGTTTGTTTGCTCTGTAGTTCTTCTAGGTCCTTGTTAGACGTTTTTTGTATTTTCTCCATTCTATTTCCAAGATTTGGATCATCTTTATTATCATTACTCTGAATTATTTTTCAGGTAGACTGCCTATTTCCTCTTCATTTGTTTGGTCTAATGGGTTTTTTCCTTGATCCTTCATCTACTGCATATTTCTCCGTCTTCTCATTTCACTTAACTTACTGTGTTTGGGGTCTACTTTTCACAGGCTGTGGGTTCGTTGTCCCCGTTGTTTTTCGTGTCTACCCCCAGTGGCTAAGGTTGGTTCAGTTGGTTGTGGACCCTTCCTGGTGCAGGGGATTGTGGCCTACGTTCTTGGGGATGAGGCTGGATCTTGTGTTTCTGGTGGGCAGGACCACGTCCAGTGACGTGTTTTGGGGTGTCTGTGACGTTATTATGATTTCAGGCAGCCTCTCTGCTAATGGGTTGAGTTGTGTTCCTGTCTTGCTAGTTGTTTGGCATAGGGTGTCCAGCACTGTAGCTTTATGGTCATTGAGTCAAGCTGGATTTTTGCATTGAGATGGAGATCTCTGAGAGAGCTTTCGCCTTTTGATATTATGTCGGGCTGGGAGGTCTCTGATGGACAAATGTCCTGAACTCAGCTCTCCCACCTCAGAGGCTCAGGCCTGACACCCGGCCAGAGCACCAAGACACTGTCAGCCACACTGCTCAGAAGAAAAGGGAGAAAAAATGGAAAGAAGGAAAGAAAAATAAAAGAAAGTTATTAAAATAAAAAAGTATTATTAAAAATAAAAAGTAATTAAAAAAAGAAGAAAAGAAGGGAGCAACCAAACCAAAAACCAAATCCACCAACAATCACAAGCACTAAAAACTATACTTAAAAATAAAATAAAATAAAGACAGAACCCTAGGACAAATGGTAAAAACAAAGTCATGAAGACAAAATCACACAAAGAAGCATACACACTCATAAAAGGAGAAAAAGGAAATATATATATATATATATATTAGAAAAAAGGAACACAGCAACGAAAGCAATAAACAAATGTACCAGTGATAATAAGCTCTAAATACTAAACTAAGATAAACATAAAACCAGAAACAAATTAGACGCAGAAAGCCAACCCCAAGTCTACAGTTGCTCCCAAAGTCCATCACGTCAATTTTGGGATGATTCGTTGTCTATTCAGGTATTCCACAGATGCAGGGTACATCAATTTGATTGTGCAGATTTAATCCCCTGCTCCTGAGGCTGCTGGGAGAGATTTCCCTTTCTCTTCTTTGTTTGCACAGCTCCTGGAGTTCAGCTTTTGATTTGTCCCCGCCTCTGCTTGTAGGTCACCTGAGGACGTCTGTTCCCCACCCAGACAGGACAGGGATAAATTAGCAGCTGATTAGGGGGCTCTGGCTCATTCAGGCCAGGGGGAGGGAGGGGTACGGAATGCAGGGTGAGCCTGTGGCGGCAGAGGCCAGCATGACATTGCAGCAGCCTGAGGCACAATGTGTGTTCTCCTGGGAAAGTTTTCCCTGGATCATGAGACCCTGGCAGTGGCATGCTGCACAGGCTCCCGGGAGGGAGGTGTGGATAGTGACCTGTGCTTGCACACAGGCTTCTTGGAGGCTGCAGCAGCTGCCTTAGTGTCTTATGCCCGTCTCTGGTGTCCACCCTGATAGGCATGGCTCACGCCCGTCTCTGGAGCTCATTTAGGCGGTGCTCTGAATCCCCTCTCCTCGCACACCACGAAACAAAGAGACAAGAAAAAGCCTCTTGCCTCTTTGGCAGCTATAGACCTTTTCCCGGACTCTCTCCTGGCCCGCTGTGGTGCACTAGCCCCCTTCAGGCTGTGTTCACATGGCCAACCCCAGTCCTTTCCCTGGGATCTGACCTCCAAAGCCCAAGCCTCAGCTCCCAGCCTCCACCCACCCTGGTATGTGGGCTGACAAACCTCTCAGGCTGGTGAGTGCTGGTTGGCACCAATCCTCTGTGCGGGCATCTCTCTGCTTTGCCCTCTGCACCCCTGTTGCTGAGCTCTCCTCCGTGGCTCTGAAACATCCCCTCCACCCACCCACCATCTCCGCCAGTGAAGGGGCTTCCTAATATGTGGAAACTTTTCCTTCTTCGCAGCTCCTTCCCAGAGGTGCAGGTCCCATCCCTATTCTTTTGTCTCTGTTTTTTCTTTTTTCTTTTCCCCTACCCAGGTATGTGTGGAGTTTCTTGCCTTTTGGGAAGTCTGAGGTCTTCTGCCAGCATTCAGTAGGTGTTCTGTAGGAGCTGTTCCACATGTGGATGTATTTTTGATGTATTTGTGGGGAGGAAGGTGATCTCCACGTCCTACTCTTCCGCCATCTTGAAGCTATCTCCTTAGTGAGACTTTTATTCTGTATCCCTCTTGGAATTCATAGGCCTTCTTGGAGCTGTGGGTTAATAGTTTTGCCTCATATTTGGAACATTTTCTACCATTAAGCGCTCAAATATTTTTCTGTCCCTTCCTCACTTCCTCTTTTTTCTTCAGTGACAACAATTACATGTAGGTTTGGTGACTTGATGTTGTCCCACAGGTCAATGAGGCTCTTTCTGTTTTTGTTTGTTTGATTTTTAAATGCTTTATTGAGGTATAACTGGCATACAAGAAAATGCACATGTTTAAAGTACACAATTTGATATGTTTGGCACTTGACCCATGAAATTATGTCCAGAATTAAGAAACAATTCCTCGTGCCCCTTGCAACCCCTCCCCCTGATTCTCCCTGACACTTCCCTCCCCACCACCAGGAACAAACGCTATTAGATTACTTTCCATTTTCTAGAATTTTTCACAACTTATGATTGTCACACACACACACATGCATGCATGCACGCACACATGCACATACATCATGACATGAACTTTTCTTGGTCTGGCTTCTTTCAATCAGAGTAATTATTTTGAGATTCACTCATGCATCAGTAGTTCATTACAATTTATTGCAAACTAGTATTCCATTTTGTAGATGTACAGCCGTTTATTTATGCCTTCACCTGCCGACAGACTTTTGGGATGTTTCTAAATTTTGGTTATTGCATATAAAGCTGCCATGAGCATCCATGTAGAACTTTTGTGTGGGTGTATGGTTTCATTTGGCTTTGGTAAATACCTAGGAATGGAAAGACTGTGTAATATGGTAGGTATGTATTTAACTTTTCAATGAACTACAAAAATAGCTTTGCAAAGTGGTTGTGCATTTTACATTTCCATAGTGGTATACAATGGTTCCAATTCCTTCAAATCCTAGTTCATACTTGCTATGGAGAGTCTTTTTAAATCTTAGCCATTCTAAGAGTTGTGTAGTGCTATCAAATTGTGGTTTTTAGTTGTAACTCTCTAATGACCAGGGATGTTGAACATGGATGAATGGTGAAGTATCTGTTCTAGTCTTTTGTCCACTTTTAACTCGGTTGTTTGTATTCTTAATATTGAGTTTCGAAAGTTCTCTCTATATGTTCTGGATAACTGCCCTTGATCAGATTTATTTATGTTCTTTCTGAGAATACTTGGCCCAACACAAGGTCAGAACAGGTTTTCTTCTAAAGCTTACCTTTAGGTCTGTCATCCATTTTGAGTCCAGTTTTGCTGATATATAGTAAGAGATATTAATGCTCATATTTGAGGGATAGGAATATCCAACGCTGCTAGCACCACTTCTTGAAAAGACAATCCTTTCTACACTGAACTGCCTTTCTAACTATGTCAAAAATGAGTTGTCCTTATGTGGGTGGGTTTAGTTCTGCATTATCTATTCTGTTCCAGTGGTCCATCTGTCCATGTTCATGCCAAAATCACAGTGTTGTGATGACTATCGCTTTACAGTGAGTCTTGAAATAAGGTAGTGTTAACTCTCCAAATTTGTTCACCTTTCTTAAGGTTATATTGGCTGCTCCTGGTCCTTTGTAATCCCATGTGAAATTTAAAATATTCTTGAAATTTAAAATTTCTACCAAAAAAAGATCCCTTCTGGAATTTTCAGTGGGTTTGTGTTGAGTCAATTTGGGAAGAACTGACATGGTAACTACATTGAATCTTCTGAACAATGAGCATGGAATATCTCTCCATTTATTTAAGTCTCCTTTGATTTCTCTCAACAGCAGTTTCACGGCATATAGCTTGAAGGTGTTAGCCCTGAGTATCTCATATTTTCTGTTGTGGTTATAAATTTATTTTAATTTCTCACTGCCTGGTACGAGTACATACAAATACAATTAAGTTTTCTATATTGATATTGTATTATATCCTCCAGCCTGGCTAAACTGGCTTATGAGTCCAGTTCCTTTTTTTGTGGGTTCCTTATGATTTTCTGTATATAAGACCATGACATCTTCAAAGAGAGATCATTTTACTTATTCCTTTCCAATCTGGGTGACTTTTATTTCTTTTCTTATCTTTTTTGCCCTGGCTAGACTCTCCTTCCATGAAAGTGGTGAGTGTGGACATCCATACCTTGATCTTGGGGGGTGGGGGCGAAATCATTCAGTGGTTCACCATTAAGTATGGTGTTAGCTGTTAGGTATTTTTCAGTGCTCATTATATCTGGCTGAGTAAGTTGTCTTCTCTTGCCAGTTTGGTGAGAGCTTTTATCATGAAATGGTGTTGGATTTTTTAAATGCTTTGTGAAGATGATGATATGGGTTTTTCTTTTTTCCTGGATTTGGTTTGTCAGCATGGTGAGTTACTCTGATTTTTGAAAATCTGGTGAACCTTGTATTCTAAACCCCAAGTGATAATGATGTATTAATTTTAAAATATATTTTGTATTTGACTTGCTGAAATATCATTTAGTAATTTTGCATCTTGTTCATGAGTGATGTTGGTCTACACTTTTCCTTTCTTGTAATGTCTTTTTCTGGTTTTGGTGTCAGAGTGATGTTGGCATCACCAAATGAGTATGAAAATTAAATTTAAATTAATGTGAAGTTTTCTGAAGGAGCTTATGTTAAAATGGTATTATTTCTTCCTTGAGTGTTTGGTAGCTTTCACCAGTAGAGCTATATGGAGTTTTCTTCGTGGGAAAATGTTTACTTGTGTATTAAATTTCCTTGGTAGATATAAGACTCTTCAGGTTATCTATTTCTTACTGAATGAACTTTGGTAGTTTTTGTATTTCAAGAAACGTGTCCATTTCATCTAAGTCGTCAGATTTATTGGCATAGAGTTGTTCACAGTATTTCTTTGTTATCATTTTAATATCTACAGGCTCTGTCATGATGCCACCTGCCTCATTGTGAGGTTGGCAATTTGTGTCTTCTCTCTCTTTTCCCTGAACTGTTAACCTACAGGTTTATCAGGTACATTGATCTTCTCCAAGGAAATAGCTTTCTTTGCATTCATTTTCTCTATTGTCTTCCTCTTTCTGTTTTACGGATGTCTGCTCTGATCCTTACTATTTCCTTTCTTCTTTACTTTGGCTTGAATATGGCCTTACTTTGGCTTGAATTCTCCCTCCTTTCTTAAAATGGCATCTGAGGTCACTGATTTGAGACATTTCTTCTTTTCTTTATATATAAAGAGTATTTCTTGCAGACATTTGCAAGCGTATTGCTGGGGTTTGTTTTTTTGGTGATAGTCTTTCAAAATCTTTGATGGATACTGAACTTTGAAAGTTTTAAGATTAATGGCATTTTCTGTATATTTTTATTTATTATTACTTAACTTATCTGTCCAATTTTCAAAGGTATTTTAAAATCTCCCACTCCAGTTCTTCTTGATTTTAAGATTTCTATGCTACTGGTTTCTGGGGTTTCTTGCTTTAATCCACCCTGACAATATGTGTTCGAACAGGTATATTTAGACCATTCACATTTAAAGTCATTATTATTACTATAAATGTTTACATCTTTATTGGAGTATAATTGCTTTACAATGGTGTGCCACTTTCTGCTTTATAACAAAGTGAATTAGTTACACATAAATATGTTCCCATATCTCTTCCCTCTTGCGTCTCCCTCCCTCCCACCCTCCCTATGCCAACCCTAAAGGCAGTCACAAAGCACCGAGCTGATGATCTCCCTGTGCTATGCGGCTGCTTCCCACTAGCTATGTACCTTAAGTTTGGTAGTGGATATATGTCCATGCCACTCTCTCGCTTTGTCACAGCTTACCCTTCCCCTTCCCCATTTCCTCAAGTCCATTCTCTAGTAGGTCTGTATCTTTATTCCTGTCTTACCCCTAGGTACTTCATGACATCTTTTTTCTTAAATTCCATATATATGTGTTAGCATATGGTATTTATCTTTCTCTTTCTGACTTACTTCACTCTGTATGACAGACTCTAGGTCCATCCACCTCATTACAAATAGCTCAATTTCGTTTCTTTTTATGGCTGAGTAATATTCCATTGTATATATATGCCACATCTTCTTTATCCATTCATCCGATCATGGGCACTTAGGTTGTTTCCATCTCTGGGCTATTGTAAATAGAGCTGCAATGAACATTTTGGTACATGACTCTTTTTGAATTATGGTTTTCTTGGGGTATATGCCCAGTAGTGAGATTGCTGGGCCATATGGTAGTTGTATTTGTAGATTTTTAAGGAACCTCCATACTGTTCTCCATAGTGGCTCTACCAATTCACATTCCCACCAGCAGTGCAAGAGTGTACGCTTTTCTCCACACCCTCTCCAGCATTTATTGTTTCTAGATTTTTTTGATGATGGCCATTCTGACTGGTGTGAGATGATATCTCATTGTAGTTTTGATTTGCATATCTCTAATGATTAATGATGTTGAGCATTCTTTAATGTGTTTGTTGGCAGTCTGTATATCTTCTTCGGAGAAATGTCTATTTAGATCTTCTACCCATTTTTGGATTAGGTTGTTTGTTTTTATGTTATTGAGCTGCATGAGCTGCTTGTAAATTTTGGAGATTAATCCTCTGTCATTTGCTTCATTTGCAACTATTTTCTCCCATTCTGAGGGTTGTCTTTTGGTCTTGTTTATGGTTTCCTTTGCTGTGCAAAAGCTTTTAAGTTTCATTAGGTCCCATTTGTTTATTTTTGTTTTTATTTCCATTTCTCTAGGAGGTGGGTCAGAAAGGATCTTGCTGTGATTTATGACATAGAGAGTTCTGCCTATGTTTTCCTCTAAGAGTTTGACAGTTTCTGGCCTTACATTTAGGTTTTTAATCCATTTTGAGCTTATTTTTGTGTATGGTGTTAGGGAGTGATCTACTCTCATACTTTTACATGTACCTGTCCAGTTTTCCCATCACCAATTATTGAAGAGGCTGTACTTTCTCCACTGTACATTCCTGCATCCTTTATCAAAGATAAGGTGACCATATGTGCATGGGTTTATCTCTGGGATTTCTATCCTATTCCATTGATCAATCTTTCTGTTTTTGTGCCACTACCATACTCTCTTGATTACTGTGGCTTTGTAGTATAGTCTGAAGTCAGGGAATCTGATTCCTCCTGCTCCATTTCTCGTTCTCAAGATTGCTTTGGCTATTCGGGGTCTTTTGTGTTCCCATACAAATTGTGAAATTTTTTGATCTAGTTCTGTGAAAAATGCCAGTGGTAGTTTGATAGGGATTGCATTGAATCTGTAGATTGCTTTGGGTAGTAGAGTCATTTTCACAATGTTGATACTTTCAATCCAAGAACATGGTATTTCTCTCCATCTATTTGTATCATCTGTAATTTCTTTCATCAGTGTCTTATAATTTTCTGCATACAGGTCTTTTGTCTCGTTAAGTAGGTTTATTCCTAGATATTTTATTCTTTTTCTTGCAATGGTAAATGGGAATGTTTTTTTGATTTCACTTTCAGATTTTTCATCATTAGTGTATAGGAATGAAAGAGATTTCTGTGCATTAATTTTGTATCCTGCTACTTTATCAAATTCATTGATTAGCTCTAGCAGTTTTCTGGTAGCATCTGTAGGATTCTCTATGTATAGTGTCGTGTCATCTGCAAACAGTGACAGCTTTATTTCTTCTCTTCTAATTTGGATTCCTTTTATTTCCTTTTCTTTTCTGATTGCTGTGTCTAAAACTTCCAAAATTATGTTGAATAAGGTTGGTGAGGATGGGCAACCTTGTATTGTGCCTGATCTTAGTGGAAATGTTTTCAGTTTTTCACCATTGAGGACAATGTTTGCTGTAGGTTTGTCATATATGGCCTTTACTATGTTGAGGAAAATTCCCTCTATGCCTACTTTCTGCAGGGTTTTTATTATAAATGGGTGTTGAATTTTGTCAAAAGCTTTCTCTGCATCTATTGAGAAGATCATTTGGTTTTTCTCCTTCAAATTCTTAATATGGTGTATCACGTTGATTGATTTGCATATACTGAAGAATCCTTCCATTCCTGGAATAAACCCCACGTGATGATGGTGTGTGATCTTTTTAATGTGCTGTTGGATTCTGTTTCCTAGTATTTTCTTGAGGATATTTGCATGTATGTTCATCATGTATGTTCTTTCTTTGTGACATCCTTGTCTGGTTTTGGTGTCATGGTGATGGTCGCCTCATAGAAGGAATTTGGGAGTGTTCCTGCCTCTGCTATATTTTGGAAGAGTTTGAGAAGGATAGGTGTTAGCTCTTCTCTAAATGTTTGATAGAATTCGCCTGTGAAGCCATCTGGTCCTGGGCTTTTGTTTGTTGGAAGATTTTTAATCACAGTTTCAATTTCAGTGCTTGTGATTGGTCTGTTCATATTTTCTATTTCTTCCTGATTCAGTCTTGGCAGGTTGTGCATTTCTAAGAATTTTCCATTTCTTCCAGGTTGTCCATGTTATTGACATAGAGTTGCTTGTAGTAATCTCTCATGATCTTTTTTATTTCTGCAGTGTCAGTTGTTACTTCTCCTTTTTCATTTGTAATTCTATCGATTTAGGTCTTCTCCCTTTTTTTCTTGATGAGTCTGGCTAATGGTTTCTCTATTTTGTTTATCTTCTCAAAGAACCAGCTTTTAGTTTTATTGATCTTTGCTATCGTTTCCTTCATTTCTTTTTCATTTATTTCTGATCTGATTTTTATGATTTCTTTCCTTCTGCTAACGTTTGGGTTTTTTTGTTCTTCTTTCTCTAATTGCTTTAGGTGCAAGGTTAGGTTGTTTATTCGAGATGTTTCCTGCTTCTTAAGGTGGTCTTGTATTGCTATAAACTTCCCTCTTAGAACTGCTTTTGCTGCATCCCATAGGTTTTGGGTCGTTGTATCTCCATTGTCATCCCTTTCTAGGTATTTTTTTATTTCCTCTTTGATTTCTTCAGTGATCACTTCGTTATTAAGTACTGTATTGTTTAGCCTCCATGTGTTTGTATTTTTTACAGGTCTTTTCCTGTAATTGATATCTAGTCTCATGGCGTTGTGGTCGGAAAAGATACTTGATACAATTTCAATTTTGTTAAATTTACCAAGGCTTGATTTGTGACCCAAGATATGAACTATCCTGGAGAATGTTCCATGAGCACTTGAGAAAAATGTGTATTCTGTTTTTTTTGGATGGAATGTCCTATAGATATCAATTAAGTCCATCTTGTTTAATGTATCATTTAAAGCTTGTGTTTCCTTATTCATTTTCATTTTGGATGATCTGTCCATTAGTGAAAGTGGGGTGTTAAAGACCTCTACTAGGAATGTGCTACTGTCAATTTCCCCTTTTACAGCTGTTAGTATTAGCCTTATGTATTGAGGTGCTCCTATGTTGGGTGCATAAATATTTACAATTGTTATATCTTCTTCTTGGATTGATCCCTTGATCATTATGTAGTGTCTTTCTTTGTCTCTTGTAATAGTCTTTATTTTAAAGTCTATTTTGTCTGATATGAGAATTGCTACTCCAGCTTTCTCTTGGATTCCCTTTGCATGGAATATCTTTTTCCATCCCCTTACTTTCAGTCTTTATGTTTCTCTAGGTTTGAAGTGGCTCTCTTGTAGACAGCATACATATAGGCCTTGTTTTTGTATCCATTCAGCCAATCTGTGTCTGTTGGTGGGAGTATTTTGTCCATTTACTTTTCATGTAATTATCAATATGTATGTTCCTATTCCCATTTTCTTAATTGTTTTGGGTTCGTTATTGTAGGTCTTTTCCTTCTCTTGTGTTTCTTGCCTAGAGAAGTTCCTTTAGCATTTGTTGTAACGCTGGTTTGGTGGTGCTGAACTCTCTCAGACTTTGCTTGTCTGTAAAGCTTTTAATTTCTCCATCAAATCTGAATGAGATCCTTGCTGGGTAGAGTAATCTTCGTTGCAGGTTTTTCTCCTTCATCACTTTAAATATGTCCTGCCAGTCCTTTCTGGCTTGCAGAGTTTCTGCTGAGAGATCAGCTCTTAACCTTATGGGGATTCCCTTGTGTGTTATTTGTTGTTTTTCCTGTGCTGCTTTTAATATGTTTTCTTTGTATTTAATTTTTGACAGTTTGATTAATATGTGTCTTGGCGTATTTCTCCTTGGATTTATCTTGTATGGGACTCTCTGTGCTTCCTGAACTTGATTAACTATTTCCTTTCCCATATTAGGCAACTTTTCAACCATAATCTCTTCAAATATTTTCTCAGCCCCTTTCTTTTTCTCTTCTTCTTCTGGAACCCCTATAGTTTGAACGTTGGTGCATTTAATATTGTCCCAGAGGTTTCTGAGACTCTCCTCAGTTCTTTTCATTCTTTTACTTTATTCTGCTCTGCAGTAGTTATTTCCACTATTTTATCTTCCCGGTCACTTATCCATTCTTCTGCCTCAGTTATTCTGCTATTGAGCCCTTCTAGAGTATTTTTAATTTTATTTATTGTGTTGTTCATCGTTGCTTGTTTCATCTTTTGTTCTTCTAGGTCCTTGTTAAATGTTTCTTGCATTTTGTTTATTCTATCTCCAAGATTTTGGATCATCTTTACTATCATTATTCTGAATTCTTTTTCATGTAGACTGCCTATTTCCTCTTCATTTGTTAGGTCTGGTGGGTTTTTATCTTGCTCCTTCATCTGTGCTGTGTGTTTTTCTGTCTTCTAATTTTGCTTATCTTACTGTGTTTGGGGTCTCCTTTTTGCAGGCTGCACGTTCGTAGTTCCCATTGTTTTTGGTGTCTCTCCCCAGTGGCTAAGGTTTGTTCAGTGGGTTGTGTAAGCTTCCTGGTGGAGGGGACTAGTGCCTGTGTTCTGGTGGATGAGGCTGGATCTTGTCTTTCTGGTGGGCAGTTCCACGTTTGGTGGTGTGTTTTGGGGTGTCTGTGGACTTATTATGATTTTAGGCAGCCTCTCTGCTAATAGGTGGGATTGTGTTCCTGTCTTGCTAGTTGTTTGGCCTAGGGTGTCCCACACTGTAGCTTGCTGGTCGTTGAGTGAAGCTGGCTGCTGGTGTTGAGATGGAGATCTGTGGGAGATTTTCGCCATTTGATGTTATGTAGGGCTGGGAGGTCTCTTGTGGATCAGTGCCCTGAATTTGACTCTCCCACCTCAGAGGTACAGCACTGACTACTGGCTGCAGCACCAAGAGCCTTTCATTCACACGGCTTAAAATAAAAGGGAGAAAATGTAGAAAGGAAGAATTACTAGAAGAAGAAAGAAAGAAAGAAAGAAGAGAGAAAGAAAGAAAGAAGGAAAGAAAGAAGAAAGGAGTGAGGGAGGCAGGGTGGAAGGAAGGAAGGATGGAAGGAAGAAAAGAAAGAAAGAAAGAAAGAAGATAAAGTTAAATAAAGTAAGGTAAAATACAATAAATTTATTAAAATAAAAAATAATTATTAAAAAAAATTTTAAAAATAAAACGGACAGATAGAACCCTAGGACAAATGGTGGAAGCAAAACTATACAGACAAAAT
>NW_021698094.1:0-1449 GCF_005190385.1 Monodon monoceros | reverse complement strand
TACTGAAGAAAATAAAAATAATTAAATAATACTGAATGTTGATTTCACATTTATTCAAAGTAAGATGCAAGTGATAAATAAAACTTTCCATATAAAAAGTCACAATTCAGGTAGGGAGACAACATGGAAAATGTTGAAAGCGATGAAAATGATGATGTGAACTGCTTAAAATATATGCATTATGAAATGACACCTAGGAAAACTGGAAATCAATGAAGTTGTGTTAATTGCTATTTTTTTTGGAAAGGGAAGATGGATGCTTGCAATAAATTTAAATGAAAGATTTTTTAAAATGGTGCCCTGGGAACAGAGAGGCACAAAAGCATGCTCATAATTTTGTGGCTCGGGCTGAAGCATTTCTCAAATGTCCTTGAAAGTTTCCAAAGACAGTCTTTCCTCAGGAAAGTATTTCTCCTGCGAGTAAATAATGTTCTTGCCTAGAAATGAAATGCAGTAATATATTACACTGCAAGTGAACTGTTAGCAAGACTGGCAGCAGAAGTTCAGAAACAAATGTCGCATTGCAATCTAGAGTTTGAGGCTCTGTATCTGAACTTCCATAACTTCTAAAGGGATGCCCTTTGTATTCAATCGAAATAGTCCAGAGAAGAATTTTGACTTCTCTTTACTTAACTATTAGAAGGATTTATTTGGAATTATTATTGTGTCATCCATGTTCTGCCTTAAATTTTCTGTGGTTGAGTTGCACAATTGATAAGCTAAGGTTCCTTTTCACCATAAAAAGGCTCCTTTTAAGGAGTCCTATAATAATGACATTTAAAATAGTTGCTTGCTTTTGAAGAAAGCTTCATGCTTTATAAACACATTTCTATGAGGTGGAACATGTCCTGTCAACAGTATTTTACAGAAAAGAAAATGGAGGCTGTAAAGGAAAGCTGCTTGGTCAAGGTCACTCAGTGCGTTAGGTGAGTTTTCATCACAGGAGTACTCACAGTTGAGCAGGGAATCCAGCAGGGAAAGCTTAAGGCTTTAGTCTATCTTTACACAAGTATTTTTGCATAAATGAAAATTTTACCCAAAATGAAGTGCCTTAGGTACCTAGTACTGCCTTCTTGTTCCTTAGAGTCTAGTGAGGGATATAGACTGAGCATATTCTGTCCCAATGAAGATAACTTAGATTATTCTGAGGATGATCACTTGGGCTTCAGAATCTGAATTCCAGCTTGACCCCGTACATGAAGGAAGTTACTTAATCTTTCAGAGCCTGTTTCTCCATCCCTTAAATGGCAATTTTAATGCTCTCTTATATGTTTATTAACTCATTCACTTAACAAAGCACCTGCTAGATCTCAAGTACTCTGCTAAGAATGGTGAAGCTTCTCTAGGAAGTCAGAAGGCATCCTTCAGTGGATAGCAGAGGTCAAGAGAGGTTAGAGTTAAAACTTGAATTTGACAGTGGGAGAAGATGAAAGGTTCACACGGCAAGGA
>NW_021698093.1:0-1876 GCF_005190385.1 Monodon monoceros | reverse complement strand
TGGCCAACTGCATCATTGTTGAAGTTCTGCTGCTTTTCATGTGCTTTAAAGGTGACTCCCATCTACCTGTTGAAAACTGTTTCCTGCAATTCTGCTTTGCTTTCAAATCCTCTTCGGTGCCTTACCTCAATATATTTTTGGATGATGGTTATCATTAATAACCCTGCAGCTTTGTGAATTGCAGTGCCCCTGAGCTCCATTTTTCAACTCGCTTTTTTGGGAGCTGGCCGCAGAACCGCAGGATTGCTTCAGGCCCTATTTCTGGTTCCGGGGGTCAAGCTGATCCATTGGTTAATTCTTCTTCCTGATTAGAAATTAGAGTAACATCTGCCTGTTCAAACACCTAGAGCTAGTCTGTCTTTGGTTCCCCCTCTTCCTGTTCGTCCTCCGGACAAACTGCAAACTGTACAAAATAGGAGGTTAAAGGTGGTGATTCCCCAAGTGGGGTGCTTGTTAGTATAGAGGCTGGAGGGGTGAACCCGAGCACCGGGAGATGTGGAGTTGACGTGTCTTATCCTAACTCTTCTCGTTGAAACTGTGTACCATCTTCCGGGTGTCACAGGCATGTTTTAGCTGTAAGAAGAGTCCCCTGCATATAAGGAGAACACCAGGGATTTTTCCAAATCAGTGTCTCCCCGAACCCTAAACTGGAAAAATATTAAGCTACGGGTACATGTTTGTTCGTTAAGGGCCTTGTGCAGTAGGCAGAGTCCGAGCAGTAGATGATTGAATTCTTCAGGGTCAGAAGCGCTCACCATCGCGCTCTTTTAGCTTACATTTTAGCTGTCGTTGATAGATGATGTAGATATAGATATCTCTTCTTTTTCAGATTATTTCCCCTTATATGTTATGACAAAATATTGAGTGTAGTTCCCTGTGCTATACAGTAGTTCCCTGTTGATGATCTATTTTATACATAACAGTGTGTATGTGTTAACCCCAACCTCTTAATTTATCCCTCCCCTCGTGTTTCCCCTTTGGTAATAATAAGTTATAAGATTTTATACTTCTCAGAAATGGTGGAGCTGAAAGAGAGGTATGATTTTCAATGGAAAAGCATTCAAAACAAGATTGACGCTTCAGCCAAGATTATTAGATGTACATCCTTGGAAAGAAATCCCTTCATTTCTCTAATGTTGACCTGAAAAATAAGACAAACCCCTCCACTGAACTTGCTTATAAGAAAATGATGGAAATACCAAATGGAAGTGTTCCTCCAGACTGGGCCCCAACAAGGGTCCTCCTGCCCAGTGTCACTGGAGCCAAGAGAACGAGACTAAGTTTGGTTGATAAGCAAAGGAAAAGTTTATAGTTTGATCAGAGAAGGGAGAGGTGAGAGCGTGCACTCCCCCGCGGGCTGTGGGCCAGGCGCTGTGTAGGGATCCCGTCAGCGTCAGTGGGAGGGAGTGGGCGGAGCTCTCCAGGGCCGGGTTGGCTGGAGCTCTGGCTGTATGTCAGGGAGTCTGCACTGGGCCCCGTGAGCTGAGGTGTCGGCCCAGCCGTTTTGCACTGGAAAATCAGGTCTGAAGTGCCGGGTGTGAGGCCTCTGCCTGCAGAACCCTATGAGCAAGTGAAATTAGACAAAGCACGAAGGAGAAAAAGGTTAGACTTTATTTTATTGCCCAGATTCTGTTTATCTCCCAGGAATTTTTAATGGGCTTAGCCGGTGACAAAGCCCTCCTCTGCCTTTTTTTTCGTTCTCATTCTTGGGGGGTTGAGGGTTCAGACCCCTCTTCTTTAACTGCTTCGTGCTGAGTTGGGAGTCCTCATACCCGGGGGAGGGGCAGAACTTCTCCCCAGCAGCCTCCAGGTGAGTTTGATTGTCCTCAGGGCTCCTCCCTCACTGCTCGTGTGCCTGAGCACCAACATTTGAAGT
>NW_021698092.1:0-7117 GCF_005190385.1 Monodon monoceros | reverse complement strand
TCATTCTCAATGGTGAAAAACTGAGAGCATTTCCTCTAAGATCAGGAACAAGACAAGGATGTCCACTATCGCCACTATTATTCAAGACAGTATTGGAAGTCCGAGCCATGGCAATCAGAGAAGAGAAAGAAATAAAAGGAATACAAATCGGAAAAGAAGAAGTAAAATTGTCCCTGTTTGCAGATGACATGATACTATACATAGATAATTCCTAAAAACCAGTAGAAAACTAGTAGCCACCAGAAAACTACTAACAACCAGAAAACTACTAGTGTTAATCAATGAATTTGGTAAAGTCGCAGGATATAAAATTACTGCACAGAATCTCCTGCATTCCTATACACTAACAACAAAGATCAGAAAGAGAAATTAAGGAAACAATCCCATTCACCACTGCAACAAAAGAATAAAATATCTAGGAATAAACCTACCTAAGCAGGTAAAAGACCTGTCCTCAGAAAACTCTTAAGACACTGAAGACATGAAAGAAATCAAACATGAAAGTAATCAAAGATGAAACAAACAGATGGCGAGATATACCATGTTCTTGGATTAGAAGAATCAATATCATGAAAATGACTACAGTACCCAAAGCAATCTACAGATTCAATGCATTCCCTATCAAATTACTGATGGCATTTTTTACGAAACTAGCATAAACAATCTTAAAATTTGTATGGAGACACAAAAGACCCCAAATAGCCAAAGCAATCTTGAGGGAAAACACGGACCTGGAGGAATCAGACTCCCTGACTTCAGACTATAGTACAAAGCTACAGTAATCAAGAAAATATGGTCCTGGCACAAAAACAGAAATATAGATCTATGGAACAGAATAGAAAGCCCAGAGATAAACCCACACACCTATGGTCACCTAATCTATGACAAAGGAGGCAAGGATATACAATGCAGAAAAGACAGTCTCTTCAATAAGTGGTGCTGGGAAAACTGGACAACTACATGTAAAAGAATGAAATTAGAACAGTCCCTAACACCATACACAAAAATAACCTCAAAATGAATTAGAGACCTAAATGTAAGACTGGACACTATAAAACTGTTAGAGGAAAACACAGGAAGAACACTCTTTGACATAAATCACAGCAAGATCTTTTTTTGACCCACCTCCTAAAGTAATGGAAATAAAAAGAAAAATAGGGGCTTCCCTGGTGGTGCAGTGGTTGAGAGTCCGCCTGCCGATGCAGGGGACGCGGGTTCGTGCCCCGGTCCGGGAGGATCCCGCATGCCGCGGAGTGGCTGGGCCTGTTAGCCATGGCCGCTGAGCCTGCGCGTCTGGAGCCTGTGCATCTGGAACCTGTGCTCTGAAATGGGAGAGGCGCACAGCAGTGAGAGGCCCCCATACCACAAAAAAAAAAATAAAGAAAGAAAAATAAACAAATGGGACCTAATGAAACTTAAAAGTTTTTGCACAGCAAAGGAAACTATAAACAAGATAAAAAGACAACCCACAGAGTGGGAGAAAATATTTGCAAATGCATCAATGGACAAAGGATTAATCTCCAAAATATATAAACAGCTCATGTAGCTCAATATTAAAAAACAAACAACCCAATAAAAAAATGGGCAGAAGACCTAAATAGACATTTCTCCAAAGAAGACATACAGATGGCCAAGAGGCACATGAAAAGCTGCTCAACATCACTAATTATTAGAGAAATGCAAATCAAAACTACAATGAGGTATAACCTCACACCAGTTAGAATGTCCATCATCAGAAAATCTACAAACAACAAATGCTGGAGAGGGTGTGGAGAAAAGGGAACCCTCTTGCACTGTTGGTGGGAATGTAAATTGATATAGCCACTATGGAGAACAGTATGGAGGTTCCCTAAAAAACTATAAATAGAACATATGCCCAGCGAAAACCATAATTCAGAAAGTCACATGCACCCCAATGTTCATTGCAGCACTATTTACAATAGCCAGGGCATGGAAGTAACCTAAATGCCCATCGACAGACAAATGGATAAAGATGTGGTACATATATACAATGGAATATTACTCAGCCATAAAAAGGAATGAAATTGGGTCATTTGTAGAGACATGGATGGACCCAGAGACTGTCATACAGAGTGAAGTAAGTCAGAAAGAGAAACAAATATCGTATATTAACACATATATGTGGAACCTAGAAAAATGGTACAGATGAACTGGTTTGCAAGGCTGAAATAGAGACACAGGTGTAGAGAATAAACGTATGTACACCAAGGGGGGAAAGCGACGGGTGGTGGTGGTGGTGGTGTGATGAACTGGGAGATTGGGATTGACATATATACACTAATATGTATAAAACAGATAATTAATAAGAACCTGCTGTATAAAAAATAATAATAAAATTGAAAAAAAAAAAGAAAATGATGCTGGAACAGGACGAAAGACTTTCCCAGGGACACAAGAACCAAAAATTTACATTTTATAAGTTGCAATATATATTTTTACTCATGTTTAAAAATACAGTTCAAATAAGACTAGAAAAATAAAGCAAAGTAGAAAAAATATTTGACTATCTGAGCTATCTCATATAAGTGGAATCGTACAATATGTCCTGCATATTTCATTTAGCACAATGTCTTCAAGGTTCTGCCATGTTGTAGCATGCATCAGAATTTCATTCCTTTTTAAGGTTGAATAATATTGCATTGTATCGATATAACATATTTTGTTGATCCATTCATCTATGAACATTTTTGTTGCTTTCACCTTTTCACTATTGCTATGAACATTGGTATATAAATATCCGTTCAAGTCTCTGTTCAATTCTTTTAGGTATATACCCAGAAGTGGAACTGCTGGGTCATATGGTAATTCTATGTTAAATTTTTGGGAACTGCCATTCTGTTTTCCACAGCAGCTGCACTATTTTACATTCCTGCCAGAAATGCACAAGGGTTCCAATTTCTCCACATCCTTGCCAACACTTGTTACTTTCTGGGTGTTTTGCTTGTTTGTTTTTCTTTTCATTGTTGCTATTTTTCATAATCACCGTCCTAGTGGATGTGATGTAGTATCACATTGTGGTTTTGATTTGCATTTGTGCCACCCCTCTTGACTCAGTCAAAATATGGTCCCACTGCTTTGGCTGAGCCTCTTCTCTGGGGGCAGCCTGCCCACTGGGCTTGTCTTGGTCTGCTAGGGACACAGGCCTTCCTTTAGATATCAGGCTAACCCCAAGGCCAGGTCTAGCCCAGAGAGTCTGCGATTTTATGAGCAGCACTTCCCTCCTCTACAGGTCAACTTCAGACACCAGGTCCCAATCTTGTCTTGGACGGCTTGGATCAGAGGCTCTTGCCAGATGTGGAAATACCCAAAGAGCCTTTCCTCGGGCCGGCCTCACATGGATCCAGGCAACTGTCTACAGGTGAAGTGGGGCTGGCAGCAGCCAAGGTTTCAGTGCTCAGCCTCTGAAGGAACGTGAGGGCCAGCAGGCAGCACAGCTCCACAGAGCAATGGCCTGTGAGTGCTGTTTCCAACTGAGCTGCCATTATGCCATTTGGAGCTGAGATGGAAAACTTGGATAAATTTCCTTCATGCTCTGAACCCACAAGAATTTATATTGGTCAGAAGTCACACATTATGGAGCCCTGTTTGGGGACACAGAGAATTCCAGAGTATATTTTTGGTAAATTTGATGTATCCTTGATATGTAGTTGCTTAGAAACAGCAATTTGTATAAGTTATACAGTGACAATATTTTCCAGACCTAAGTCTGGCAAGAATGAGTGTATTTATTGGGACACAGCATATTTGAAATTGGAACTCAACTAAAACTGCTCAGAGGTATGGACTCCCTAGAAATGCATGACACACTAAGTTCACAAACAGAACGTGATTCAGGGTGATTGATTTCTCCATACTTGCAGACTCGAGCATAGGAATGAGCTACTGTACAGAGCACAAATTGTATTTTTTTAATTTAATTTTATTTATTTTTTTATACAGCAGGTTCTTATTAGTCATCCATTTAACACACATCAGTGTATACATGTCAATCCCAATCTCCCAATTCATCACACCACCATCACCACCCCCGCCGCTTTCCCCCCTTAGTGTCCATACATTTGTTCTCTACATCTGTGTCTCAATTTCTGCCCTGCAAATCGGTTCATCTGTACCATTTTTCTAGGTTCCACATATACGCATTAATATATGATATTTGTTTTTCTCTTTCTGACTTACTTCACTCTGTATGACAGTCTCTAGATCTATCCAGGTCTCTACAAATGACCCAATTTCGTTCCTTTTTATGGCTCAGTAATATTCCATTGTATATATGTACCACAACTACTTTATCCATTTGTCTGTCGATGGGCATTTAGGTTGCTTCCATGACCTGGATATTGTAAATAGTGCTGCAATGAACATTAGGTGCATGGGTCTTTTTGAATTATCGTTTTCTCTGGGTATATGCCCAGCAGTGCGATTGCTGGGTCATATGGTAATTCTATTTTTAGTTATTTAAGGAACCTCCATACTGTTCTCCATAGTGGCTGTATCAATTTACATTCCCACCAACAGTGCAAGAGGGTTCCCATTTCTCCACACCCTCTCCAGCATTTGTTGTTTATAGATTTTCTGATGATGGCCATTCTGACTGGTGTGAGGTTATACCTCATTGTAGTTTTGATTGTCATTTCTCTAATAATTAGTGATGTTGAGCAGCTTTTCATGTGCCTCTTGGCCATCTGTATGTCTTCTTTGGAGAAATGTCTATTTAGGTTTTCTGCCCATGTGTTTCTTTTTAACATCTTTATTGGGGTATAATTTGTTTACAATGGTGTGTTAGTTTCTGCTTTATAACAAAGTGAATCAGTTATACATATATATATGTTCCCATATCTCTTCCCTCTTGCGTCTCCCTCCCTCCCACCCTCCCTTTCCCACCCCTCCAGGCGATCACAAAGCACCGAGCTGATCTCCCTGTGCTATGTGGCTGCTTCCCACTAGCTATCTGCCTTACGTTTGGTAGTGTATATATGTCCGTGCCTTTCTCTCGCTTTGTCACAGCTCACCCTTCCCCCTCCCCATATCCTCAAGTCCGTTCTCTAGTAGGTCTGTGTCTTTATTCCTGTCTTACCCCTAGGCTCTTCATGACATTTTTTTCCCCCTTAAATTCCATATATATGTGTTAGCATACGGTATTTGTCTTTCTCTTTCTGACTTACTTCACTCTGTATGACAGACACTAAGTCTATCCACCTCATTACAAATAGCTCAATTTCATTTCTTTTTATGGCTGAGTAATATTCCATTGTATATATGTGCCACATGTTCTTTATCCATTCATCCGATGATGGGCACTTAGGTTGTTTCCATCTCCGGGCTATTGTAAATAGAGCTGCAATGAACATTTTGGTACATGACTCTTTTTGAATTATGGTTTTCGCAGGGTATATGCCCAGTAGTGGGATTGCTGGGTCATATGGTAGTTCTATTTGTAGTTTTTTAAGGAACCTCCATACTGTTCTCCATAGTGGCTGTACCAACTCACATTCCCGCCAGCAGTGCAAGAGTGTTCCCTTTTCTCCACACCCTCTCCAGCATTCATTGTTTCTAGATTTTTTGATGATGGTCATTCTGACTGGTGTGAGATGATATCTCACTGTAGTTCTGATTTGCATTTCTCTAATGATTAATGATGTTGAGCATTCTTTCATGTGTTTGTTGGCAGTCTGTATATCTTCTTTGGAGAAATGTCTATTTAGGTCTTCTGCCCATTTTTTGATTGGGTTGTTTGTTTTTTAATATTGAGCTGCATGAGCTATTTATATATTTTGGAGATTAATCCTTTGTCCGTTGATTCGTTTGCAAAAACTTTCTCCCATTCTGAGGGTTGTCTTTTTGTCTTGTTTATGGTTTCCCTTGCTGTGCAAAAGCTTTGAAGTTTCATTAGGTCCCATTTGTTTATTTTTGGTTTTATTTCCATTACTCTAGGAGGTGGATCAGAAAAGATCTTGCTGTGATTTATGTCAAAGAGTGTTCTTCCTATGTTTTCCTCTAAGAGTTTTTATAGTGTCTAGTCTTACATTTAGGTCTCTAATCCATTTTGAGTTTATTTTTGTGTATGGTGTTAGGGAGTGTTCTAATTTCATTCTTTTACATGTAGCTGTCCAGTTTTCCCAGCACCACTTATTGAAGAGACTGTCTTTTCTCCATGGTATATCCTTGCCTCCTTTGTCATAGATTAGGTGACCATAGGTGTGTGGGTTTATCTCTGGGCTTTCTATTCTGTTCCATTGATCTATATTTCTGTTTTTGTGCCAGTACCATATTGTCTTGATTACTGTAGCTTTGTAGTATAGTCTGAAGTCAGGGAGTCTGATTCCTCCAGGTCCGTGTTTTCCCTCAAGATTGCTTTGGCTATTCAGGGTCTTTTGTGTCTCCATACAAATTTTAAGATTTTTTGTTCTAGTTCCATAAAAATGCCATTGGTAATTTGACAGGGACTGCATTGAATCTGTAGATTGCTTTGGGTAGTATAGTCATTTTCACAATATTAGTTCTTCTAATCCAAGAACATGGTATACCTCTCCATCTGTTGGTATCATCTTTAATTTCTTTCATCAGTGTCTTATAGTTTTCTGTATACAGGTCTTTTGTCTCCCTCGGTAGGTTTATTCCTAGGTATTTTATTCTTTTTTTTGCAATGGTAAATTGGAGCGTTTCCTAATTTCTCTTTCCGATTTTTCATCATTAGTGTATAGGAATGCAAGAGATTTCTGTGCATTAATTTTGTATCCTGCAACTTTACCAAATTCACTGAATAGCTGTAGTAGTTTTCTGGTGGCATCTTTAGTATTCTCTATGCATAGTATCATGTCATTTGCAAACAGGGACAGTTTTCTGGTTGTTAGTAGTTTTCTGGTGGCTACTAGTTTTCTAGTAGTTTTTAGGAATTATCTATGTATAGTATCATGTCATCTGCAAACAGGGACAGTTTTACTTCTTCTCTTCCAATTTGTTTTCCTTTTATTTCTTTCTCTTCTCTTCTCTGATTGCTGTGGCTAGGACTTCTTGAAAAATAGTGGCAATAGTGGACATCCTTGTCTTGCTCCTGATCTTAGAGGAAATGCTCTCAGTTTTTCACCATTGAGAATGA
>NW_021698091.1:0-1483 GCF_005190385.1 Monodon monoceros | reverse complement strand
CCATGGCCGCTGAGCCTGCGCGTCTGGAGCCTGTGCTCTGCAACGGGAGAGGCCACAACAGTGAGAGGCCCACGTACCGCAAAAAAAAAAAAAAAAAGTAATAAGAGAATAGTCCAAGCAACTCTATACACATAAATGTGACAACTTAGATGAAATGGACCAATTCCTTAAAAAGTACAAACTACCACAGCTACTCCAATATGACATGGATAATTTTAATAGCCCTATAACTATTAAGGAAATTAAATTCCTAATTTTAAAAAATGTATTAATTTATTTATTTTTGGCTGTGTTGGGTCTTTGTTGCTGTGCACGGGCTTTTCTCTAGTTGTGGCGAGCAGGGGCTACTCTGCATTGCAGTGCGCAGGCTTCTCATTGCAGTGGCTTCTCTTGTTGCGGAGCACGGGCTCTAGGCACGCGGGCTTCAGCAGTTGTGGCACGTGGGCTCAGTAGTTGTGGCTCATGGGCTCTAGAGTGCAGGCTCAGTAGTTGTGGCGCATGGGCTTAGTTGCTCCGCGGCATGTGGGATCTTCCCGGACCAGGGCTCGAACCCGTGTCCCCTGCATTGGCAGGCAGATTCTTAACCGCTACCCCACCAGGGAAGCCCTAAATTCCTAATTTAAAATCTCCAGGCCAGATAGTTTCACTGGAAAATTATACCTAACATTTAAAGAAAAACATCAGTTCTACCCAATGTCTTCTGGAAAATAGAAGATGAAGGAAAACTTCTCAGTCCTTTTTATGAAGTCATTATTACTCTGATATCAAAACCAGAAAACAACAGTACAAAAAAAAGGAAAACTGAACACTCTGAAAATAGGTGTATCTTCTTCAGAGAAATGTCTTTTCAAGTCCTTTGCACATGTTCGAATCAGGCTGGTTTTTGGTTTTTTTTGTGCGTTACGTGGGCCTCTCACTGTTGTGGCCTCTCCCATTGCGGAGCACAGGCTCCGGACGCGCAGGCTCAGCGGCCATGGCTCAGAGCATGTGGGATCCTCCCGGACCAGGGCACGAACCCATGTCCCCTGCATCGGCAGGCGGATGCTCAACCACTGCGCCACCAGGGAAGCCCCAGGCTGTTTGTTTTTATTGTTGAGCTGTAGGGGTTCTTCATCTCTTCTGGGTATTAATTCCTTGTTGGGTGTATGCTTTGCAAACATTTTCCGTCGATGGCCTTTTCACTCTGTTGATAGTGTCCTTTGCGCACAAAAGTTTTTAATTTTGATGAAATCCAATTTATTTTTTTCTGTTGATGTTTCCGCCAAATCTGGAGATTCCTTGGGGCATCATCACAACATGGAAACACAACATCCTTTGTCCTTGACGCCTACACTCCTCCGTGGTCCCCACCCGGCACCCTTCCCCACCCAGCAGAGCCTGCGGGGCGCAGTGTTGTATGAATTCTCTCCACCACTCTTGTCTCGCACCAGATGGATGGCAGGACGGTCATATGCATCCTGGGGCTCTGCAAAGAGCTACACAG
>NW_021698090.1:0-6904 GCF_005190385.1 Monodon monoceros | reverse complement strand
CTGATTAAGGCCCTGACACTGGTCCTAACTAAGGCCCTGATGCTCTCAATAACTAAGATCTTCACGCTATCCCTAGCTCATTTCCTGACACTATCCCTGGCCTGGAACCTGACTCTGTCCCGAGCTAATTTCCTGCCTCTTATCCTCACAGAAGCCCTAATGCTCTCCCTAACTAAGGCCCAGACTAGTCCTAACTACTGCCCTGACATGGTCTCTACCTAAGAATCTGTCCCTAATATAGGCCCTGCTTCCAGAATCTGTCCCTAATATAGGCCTTGCTGCCGGCAATAACTAAAATCTGGACACTATCCTGAGTTAAGGATCTGACCCATTTCTCACCAAGGTCCTGACACTCTCCCTAAGAAAGCCCTGTCTCTGTCGTTAAGTGAAAGCCTGAGGCTGTGCCTAACTCAGGCCCTGAAGTTATGCCTATCTGAGGCCTTGACGCTGTGACTATCTCAGGCCCTGATCATGTCTTTAACTAAGACCCTACTGCTCACCCAACATAGGCCCTGATGCAGCTCCTACATCATGCCCTGACAGTGTCCCCAGCTAAGGGCCTGACGCTAGGCCTCACTCAGGCCCTGTGGCTCTCCCTAAGTCAGCCTCTGACACTGTCCCTACCTGAAGCCCTGACACTGGTTCTAATTAAGGCCCTGATACTCTCAGTGACTAAGGTCTTGACACTACCCCTAGGTCATTTCCTGACACGATCCCTAAACCTCACCCTAAGACTGTCCCTTGCAACTCTCCAGCCTCTTATGCTAACGGAAGCTCTTATGCTCTGCATATCTCAGGCCCTGAATTTAGTCCCAAGGCCGTGACACTGTCCCTAACTGAGGCCTAGATGCTCATCCTAAATCTGGCCCTGACACTGTCCCTAACTATGGCCCTAACACTCTTGCTAACTCAGGCCCTGACACGGTACCTAACAGAGACCCAGATGCTAGTCCTATCTAAGGCCTTGACCCTGTCCTTAACTAAGGCCCTGCTGCCATCAATATTTAAAGTCCTGACAGTTTCCTGAGCTTATTACATCCTGGCCCATGTTTCATTAAGGTCCTGAAACTGTCCCAAAGTAAGCCTTGACGCTGTCCCTATGTGAGGCTGTGAGGCTGTCTCTCACAGAGGCCCTGATAATGTCTTTAACAAACCCCTTAGGCTGTTCCTATTGAGGCCCTTATGCTGCTCCTAAGGCATGCCCTGACACTGTCCCAGCTAAGGCCCTGACTCTAGGCCTTACCCAGTCCCTGTCACTCTCCCTAAGTCAGGTTCTGGTGCTGTCCCTACATGAAGCCCTGACACTGGTTCTAAATTAGGCACTGATGCTCTAAGTAGCTATGGTCTTGACACTATCCCTACGTCATTTCCTGACGCTATACCCAGACCTTAACCTAACCTTGTCTTTAGCTAATGTTGAGTCTCTTATGCTAACTAAATACCTGATGCCGTCCCTAACTAAGACCCTGAATTTAGTCCCGAGCCCGTGAACCTGTCTCTAACTGAGGCCTGGAGGCTGTCCTTAACAAAGGCCCTCAACTTATCTTTAAATGAGGCCCTGACACTCTCCCTAATTAAGGACTGAGGTTATCTCTGCTTAAGGCCCTGAGTCTGTCTTTAACTACTGGCCTCACTCTTTCCCTAACAAAGGTCCTGGCACATTCCCTAACTAAGACCCTGACACGGTCCCTAATAACCTGAGCTGTCCCTCATTAATGCCCTGATGCGGCCCATAAATGATGTACTGAAGTCGGCACGAAGGACCAGACGATGTCACTAATGACCCAAAATGTCTCTTACTAAGGCCCTCAAATTACCTCTAACTGAGGCCCTAAAGTTGTCCATAACTAAGGCCCTGACACTATCTCTAACTAAGACCCTCAAGTTATCTTTAACTGAGGCCATGACAGTGTCCCTAACAAAGAACCTGACACTGTCTCTAAGGCCCTGAGTCTGTCTTTACCTATCGGCCTCACTCTTTCCCCAACTACTCCATGACGCTGCCCCTACCCAAGGCCCTGACGGTGTGCTAATTGCCTGAGCTGTCTTTCACAAATACCCTGACCCTGTCCATAACTAACGCCCTTATGATGTCCCTAATGAACAGCCTGAAGTGTCTCTTACTAAGGCCCTCAAGTTTTTCTCCGAGGCCCTGACACTCTCCCTAATTAACGCCTTGACACTGTCTGTAAGTAATGGCCTGATGCAGCTCCCACCTGAGATGCTGATGCTCTCACTGAGACCTTGAAGCCCCTACGTGAGAAGCTGACACTGTCTGTAACTAATTTCCTGGCTTTTTCCTTAACTAACATCCTAATTTTGTGCCTAAATAACACCCTGACACTGGTCCTAAATAAGGCCCTGATGCTGACCCTATCTAAGGCCCTGATGATGTCCCTAATAGACTTAGATGTCCCTCATTGTTGGCCTGACCCTATCCCTCACCAAGCAGCTGACCCTCTTCCTAACTAAGGCTGTGATGATGTCTCTACCTGAGGCACTGTCACTGTCTATAATAACGGCCGACTCTTTCCCTAACACCCTGATGCTGTCCCTAATAGCCTCATGTATCTCTCAATAACGCCCTGATCCTGTCCATAACTAAGGCCCTGAATATGTCCCTAAGTATGTCTCTGACGCTGTCCTTAACTAAGGCCCTGATACTCTCTCTACGTAAGACACTGACACTATCTATAATAATGGCCTGACTCTTTCCCTAACTAACACCCTGATGCTATCGCTAATTGAGGCCCTGAAGATGTCCCTAATACCCTTAGGTGTTCCTCTGTATAACCCTGATCCTGTCCATAACTAAGGCCCTGACTATGTCCCTAGGTAAGTCTCTGACGCTGTCCTTAACTAAGGCCCTGATGCTGTCTCTACCTCAGAATCTGAAATTCTTATGTCCTGACTCTCCCTAACATCCTGACGCTGCCTCTAAGTGAGGCCCCGACACTCTTCTTAACTAAGGACTTGCCGCTGTCCCTACCTAAAACCCTGACACGGTCTGTAACTAATGACCTGACTCTTTCCCTAACTAACACCCTAGTTTTGGCCCTAACTAACGCCCTGACACTGGTTCTAATTATGGCCATGATGCTGGCTCTAAGGCCCTGAAGATATCCCTAAGTAACAGCCTGAACTGTGTCTAGCTAAGGCTCTCACGTTATCTCTAAGTGAAGCACTGACACTCTCCCTAACTTAGGTCCTGATGCTGTCCCTTATAGTCTAAGCTGTCACTAAATAATGCCCTGATCCTGTCCATAAGTAAGGCCCTGAATATGTCCCTAAGTGCATCTCTGACGATGTCCTGAACAGCCTGAACTCTCTTCAAGTTATCTCTGAGGCTCTGACACTGGCCCTTCCTAAGGCCTCACCCCGGGGTTGTCCCAGGCTGCTGGGCAGTTTTCTCTTGTCCGCATCTCTAGCCAGCTGCTGCCATCAGCCACTCTAAGATTCTGCGATACAGTGGTCCCATGTGGGATGTGCCTGTGTAGGCTCACCTGCATTAGGAGAGTCATGGCCACTCCGCCCTCCAGGGGACTGCGGCTCAGGGTAGGAGCCTCTCAGCCAGTGTCTGGACACAGGGTTCTGTGTCCTTGTTTGTTGTAAATCCCTTGGAGTTACCTCTCACATTTTTGAATGGATATACCCCGCTCTGCATATTTATAATATAAATTATTTACCACATTAAAATCCAGGAATGACATTCTTAGAATGAGCAGGAGAACACTGGATGCCCCCCCAATGATCTATTGGAGGATTTAAAATTCTAATGAGAAAACACTCACTCTCCTCACCCTCTTGGGCGTCAGCACAAGGTGGGAATCAGCTGCATCCTTTATTTATCCCTCTGATTTTCCAGAACCTTTCCTTCCAGGAGAAACCTCTGGGCTCTTCGGGAGCTGTGAGTGGTGGCCGTCAGGTAAATCTGAGACTGAAAAGCAAGAGGAAGAGAGACAGAGGAGGAGATAAGAAGCGGTGACGGGGAGAAGCAGGGGCGTCCACGTTCAATCGCAGGCTGAGAGTCTGAGTTAGTGTCCAGCGAAGCTAAGGACCACCAGGGTCTGGCCCCACTGGCCTTGTCACCTGGTGTGGGGACTGCGGACAGCCAAACTCCCATGGCCACTCTCAGAGAAATCAGGGAGGTGGGAGGGCACCCCTGAGAGCCAGATGGAAAATGGTCATGCTGTGAAATAACAAGATGCCCTTTCAGAAAAGTGAACACTGTCCCCTTGGTTCTCAAAGACTTGCAAACACTCTGTGTCCTTCTGGAGGCGTGCTGAAGCCTTCAGCCTTTGAGGGCAGTAATGGGAGTGCATCTGGGCTCAAAACCATCCAGCACTCACTCCCTGAGGGTGCTGAGAATGACCCGTGTCCACCCCTCGGGTGCTGTGGGGCCTGAAATCCCCTGATCACCGAGGACGGGAGGGACAGTCCTTTATCAGATACATGGTTTGCAAACATCTTGGGCCATTCTGGATGGTGCATTATCTTATTCCTTGCTCCTTTTATACACAACTGTTTTTCATCTTGAGGAAGTCCAACTCATCTATTTTGTCTTTTGTTGCTTGTGCTTTTGGTAGATCTAAGAAATCATGACCAAATCCAAGGTCATGAAGATGTACTCTCATGTTTTCTTCTACGAGTTTTATAATTTTGGCTCTTGCATCTAGGCCTTTGGTCCATTTTGCGTTGATTTTGTATATGGGGTGGGGGGAGGAAAGGGTCCAACTTTCCTCTTCTGCATGTGGGTGTCCAGTTGTTCCAGAACCTGTGCTCACTGTTTGGGCGAAAATACTGCAAATGATGCGACCAACAAGGGCTTAATTCTAAAATATACAAACAGCTCATACAACTCAAAAAAGAAAAAAAATCAAAAAATAGGCAGAAGGTCTAAACAGACATTTCTCCGAAGACATACAGATGGCCAAGAGGCACCTGAAAAGACGCTCCACATCACTAAATATTAGAGAATGCAAATCAAAACTACAGTGAGTTACCACCTCACAGTGGTCAGAATGGCCATCATTAAAATGTCTAGAAATAAATGCTGGAAGGGGTGTGGAGAAAAGCGAACCCTCCTACGCTACTGGTGGGAATGTAAATTGATGCAGCCACTATGGAAAACAGTATGGAGGTTCCTCAAAAACTAAAAACAGAATTACCATATGAACCAGCAATCCCACTCCTGGGCACACATCCAGACAAAACTATAATTCGAAAAGATACGTGCACCCCAGCATTCACAGCAGCACTCTTCACAACAGCCAAGATATGGAAGCAACCTGAATGTCCCTCAACAGATGAATGGATATAGAAGATGTGGTACATATATACAGTGGAATATTACTCAGCCATAAAACAGAATGAAATAATGTCATTTGCAGCTACATGGATGGACCTAGAGGTTATCATACAAAGTGAAGTAAGTCAGACAGAGAACAACAAATACCATATGATATCACTTATATCTGGATTATAAAATGAGACCCAAATGAACCTATCTGCAGAACAAAAACAGACTCACAAATATAGAAAACAGACTCGTGGTTGTCAAGGGGAAGACAGGGGAGAGGGATGGATTGGGAGTTTGGGATTAGTAGATGCAAATTATTATATATAGGATGGATAAACAAGGTCTTACTGTACAGCACAGGGAACTATATTCAATACCCTGTAATTAACCATAATGGAAAAGAATATGAAAAATATGTATAGGGCTTCCCTGGTGGCGCAGTAGTTGAGAGTCCGCCTGCCAAAGCAAGGGACACGGGTTAGTGCCCCGGTCCAGGAGGATCCCACATGCCGCAGAGCGGCTGGGCCCGTGAGCCATGGCCGCTGAGCCTGCGTGTCTGGAGCCTGTGCTCCGCAACGGGAGAGGCCACAACAGTGAGAGGGCCGCGTACCGCAAAAAAATATATATATATATGTATATATGTATGTATGTATATATGAATCACTTTGCTGTACAGTAGAAATTAACACAACATTGTAGGTCAACTATACTTCAGTATCAATTAGTTTGAAGGCACTTTTATAAATTAGGTCTTATTTCTCTTGTCCTTTCATCCTGGGACAAATGTATAGCAGAAACATTTGTTTACCTCCAGTAATAACCTGGATTACTCCAGGATGAACTCATATCGCACAGAACTTTAATTGTTGAACAAACCATGAATACCAGTTACACCATGGGATGTCCTGATCCAATATGAAGTTTGTAAACCTTGTATCAAGCCTGCAGAATCCACTAAATTTGGAAATTCAAACTGAAATGAAGCCACCTACCCCATGACTTCTCCACAACTAGTTATACAACATCAATTGGAAACCATATACAATCAAATGAATGTAGACAGAAATGACTATAGCCTTCCTCTTTTTGCCTTTTAGATGAAGACGGTATTTAAGGTGATGTCTTGGGCTGTTTCAGGGTGTTACTCAATTTCCTGGGTATCTGCCATGCACACAGGAGGTACACATGTTAGTTAACTTGCTTGTGCAACTATATGAAGGTAGTTAATACCACAAAACTGTATGCGTAAAGTGAATTAAATGCTAAAGTCGTGTTTTGTATTTTTAATGACAATGAAAAACAAGTGCAGCGCTGATATTTGTTACAAAAATGAACATTAAAAACATTCTTAGTGAAAAAAGCCATACAGAAAAGGCCACCTAGATCCCATATTCATCTTGTCTGCTTCAAATCCATCACGGTTGTCCAAATGCAGGGGAAACTCAGTAATGGGTCCAGAAAAAGAAAACTGGATCAGGATGGAAAAAGACATTTTCATACAGTTGGGACAGTAGGTGAAAGTTGAAGTGGGGCTGAGTATTAAATTATAATGTGGACATCAGGATTTCTTCATTTAGGGGTTATGTGCTGGTTCCGTGGGCAAAA